>NW_027207294.1:600000-810000 GCF_963455315.2 Globicephala melas
CTCCCCTGGACCCTAAACCGTACCCGTCCCCTAACCCTAACCCTAGCCCGAACCCTAACCCTAACACTTCCGCGAAGCCTGACCCACACGCGTCCCATAATCCTAACCCGTACGCTAACACTAACCCGCGCCCTCACACGTACGCTCCCCCTAAAGCGTTGTCGTACCCTCCCCTGGACCCTCTACCGTCCCCGTCCCCTAACCCTAACCCTAGCCCGAACCCTCACCCCAGGCCTTCCCCGAAGCCTGACCCTCACCCGTCCCCTAATCCTAAGCCGTTCGCTAACACTAACCCACGCCCTCACACGTACGCTCCCCGTAAAGCGTTGTCGTACCCTCCCCTGGACCCTAAACCGTCCCCGTCCCCTAACCCTAACCCTAGCCCGAACCCTAACCCTAACACTTCCCCGAAGCCTGACCCTCACCCGTCCCCTAATCCTAACCCGTACGCTAACACTAACCCGCGCCCTCACACGTACGCTCCCCCTAAAGCGTTGTCGTACCCTCCCCTGGACCCTAAACCGTCCCCGTCCCCTAACCCTAACCCTAGCCCGAACCCTAACCCTAACCCTTCCCCGAAGCCTGACACTCACCCGTCCCCTAATCCTAACCCGTACGCTAACACTAACGCGCGCCCTCACACGTACGCTCCCCCTAAAGCGTTGTCGTACCCTCCCCTGGACCCTAAACCGTCCCCGTCCCCTAACCGTAACCCTAGCCCGAACCCTAACCCTAACCCTTCCCCGAAGCCTGACACTCACCCGTCCCCTAATCCTAACCTGTACGCTAACACTAACCCGCGCCCTCACACGTACGCTCCCCCTAAAGCGTTGTCGTACCCTCCCCTGGACCGTAAACCGTCCCCGTCCCCTAACCCTAACCCTAGCCCGAACCCTAACCCTAACTCTTCCCCGAAGCCTGACCCTCACCCGTCCCCTAATGCTAACCCGTACGCTAACACTAACCCGCGCCCTCATGCGTACGCTCCCCCTAAAGCATTGTCGTACCCTCCGCTGGACCCTAAGCATTCCCCGTCCCCTAACCCTAACCCTAGCCCGAACCCTAACCCTAACCCTTCCCCGAAGCCTGACCCTCACCCGTCCCCTAATCCTAACCCGTACGCTAACACTAACCCGCACCCTCACACGTACGCTCCCCCTAAAGCGTTGTCGTACCCTCCCCTGGACCCTAAACCGTCCCCGTCCCCTAACCCTAACCCTAGCCCGAACCCTAACCCTAACCCTTCACCGAAGCCTGACCCTCATCCGTCCCCTAATCCTAAGCCGTACGCTAACACTAACCCGCGCCCTCACACGTACGCTCCCCCTAAAGCGTTGTCGTACCCTCCCCTGGACCCTAAACCGTCCCCGTCCCCTAACCCTAACCCTAGCCCGAACCCTAACCCTAACCCTTCCCCGAAGCCTGACACTCACCCGTCCCCTAATCCTAACCCGTACGCTAACACTAACGCGCGCCCTCACACGTACGCTCCCCCTAAAGCGTTGTCGTACCCTCCCCTGGACCCTAAACCGTCCCCGTCCCCTAACCGTAACCCTAGCCCGAACCCTAACCCTAACCCTTCCCCGAAGCCTGACACTCACCCGTCCCCTAATCCTAACCTGTACGCTAACACTAACCCGCGCCCTCACACGTACGCTCCCCCTAAAGCGTTGTCCTACCCTCCCCTGGACCCTAAACCGTCCCCGTCCCCTAACCCTAACCCTAGCCCGAACCCTAACCCTAACTCTTCCCCGAAGCCTGACCCTCACCCGTCCCCTAATCCTAAGCCGTACGCTAACACTAACCCGCGCCCTCACACGTACGCTCCCCCTAAAGCGTTGTCGTACCCTCCCCTGAACCCTGAACCGTCCCCGTCCCCTAACCCTAACCCTAGCCCGAACCCTAACCCTAACCCTTCCCCGAAGCCTGACCCTCACCCGTCCCATAATCCTAAGACGTACGCTAACACTAACCCGCGCCCTCACACGTACGCTCCCCCTAAAGCGTTTTCGTACCCTCCCCTGGACCCTAAACCGTCCCCGTCCCCTAACCCTAACCCTAGCCCGAACCCTAACCCTAAACCTTCCCCGAAGCCTGACCCTCACCCGTCCCCTAATCCTAAACCATACGCTAACATTAACCCGGGCCCTCACACGTACGCTCCCCCTAAAGCGTTGTCGTACCCTCCCCTGGACCCTAAACCGTCCCCGTCCCCTAACCCTAACCCTAGCCCGAACCCTAACCCTAACACTTCCCCGAAGCCTGACCCTCACCCGTCCCCTAATCCTAAGCCGTACGCTAACACTAACCCGCACCCTCACACGTACGCTCCCCCTAAAGCGTTGTCGTACCCTCCCCTGGACCCTAAACCGTCCCCGTCCCCTAACCCTAACCCTAGCCCGAACCCTAACCCTAACCCTTCCCCTAAGCCTGACCCTCACCCGTCCCCTAATCCTAACCCGTCCGCTAACACTAACCCACGCCCTCACAAATACGCTCCCCCTAAAGCGTTGTCGTACCCTCCCCTGGACCCTAAACCGTCCCCGTCCCCTAACCCTAACCCTAGCCCGAACCCTAACCCTAACCCTTCCCCGAAGCCTGACCCTAACCCGTCCCCTAATCCTAACCCGTACGCTAACAGTAACCCGCGCCCTCACACGTACACTCCCCCTAAAGCGTTGTCGTACCCTCCCCTGGACCCTAAACCGTCCCCGTCCCCTAACCCTAACCCTAGCCCGAACCCTAACCCTAACCCTTCCCTGAAACCTGACCCTCACCCGTCGCCTAATCCTAACCCGTACGCTAACACTAACCCGCGCCCTCACACGTACGCTCCCCCTAAAGCGTTGTCGTACCCTCCCCTGGACCCTAAACCGTCCCCGTCCCCTAACACGAACCATAGCCCGAACCCTAACCCTAACCCTTCCCCGAAGCCTGACCCTCACCCGTCCCCTAATCCTAACCCATACGCTAACTCTAACCCGCGCCCTCACACGTACGCTCCCCCTAAAGCATTGTCGTACCCTCCCCTGGACCCTAAACCGTCCCCGTCCCCTAACCCTAACCCTAGCCCGAACCCTAACCCTAACCCTTCCCCGAAGCCTGACCCTCACCCGTCCCCTAATCCTAAACCGTACGCTAACACTAACCCGCGCCCTCACACGTACGTTCCCCCTAAAGCGTTGTCGTACCCTCCCCTGGACCCTAAACCGTCCCCGTCCCCTAACCCTAACCCTAGCCCGAACCCTAACCCTAACCCTTCCCCGAAGCCTGGCCCTCACCCGTCCCCTAATCCTAACCCGTACGCTAACACTAACCCACGCCCTCACACATACGCTCCCCCTAAAGCGTTGTCGTACCCTCCCCTGGACCCTAAACCGTCTCCGTCCCCTAACCCTAACCCTAGCCCGAACCCTAACCCTAACCCTTCCCCGAAGCCTGACCCTCACCCGTCCCCTAATCCTAAGCCGTACGCTAACACTAACCCGCACCCTCACACGTACGCTCCCCCTAAAGCGTTGTCGTACCCTCCCCTGGACCCTAAACCGTCCCCGTCCCCTAACCCTAACCCTAGCCCGAATCCTAACCCTAACCCTTCCCCGAAGCCTGACCCTCACCCGTCCCTTAATCCTAACCCGTACGCTAACACTAACCCGCGCCCTCACACGTACGCTACCAGTAAAGCGTTGTCGTACCCTCCCCTGGACCCTAAACTGTCCCCGTCCCCTAAAACTTACCCTAGCCCGAACCCTAACCCTAACACTTCCCCGAAGCCTGACCCTCACCCGTCACCTAATCCTCTCCCGTACGCTAACACTAACCCGCGCCCTCACACGTACGCTCCCCCTAAAGTGTTGTCGTACCCTCCCTTGGACCCTAAACCGTCCCCATCCCCTAACCCTAACCCTAGACCGAACCCTAACCCTAACCCTTCCCCGAAGCTTGACCCTCACCGTCCCCTAATCATAAGCCGTACGCTACACTATCCCGTGCCGTCACACGTACGCTCCCCCTAAAGCGTTGTCGTACCCTCCCCTGGACCCTAAACCGTCCCCGTCCCCTAACCCTAACCCTAGCCCGAACCCTAACCCTAACCCTTCCCCGAAGCCTGACCCTCACCCGTCCCCTAATCCTAAGCCGTACGCTAACACTAACCCGCGCCCTCACACGTACGCTCCCCATAAAGCGTTGTCGTACCCTCCCCTGGACCCTAAACAGTCCCCGTCCCCTAACCCTATCCCTAGCCCGAACCCTAATCCTAACCCTTCCCCGAAGCCTGACCCTCAACCGTCCCCTAATCCTAAGCCGTACGCTAACACTAACCCACGCCCTCACACGTACGCTCCACCTAAAGCGTTGTCGTACCCTCCCCTGGACCCTAAACCGTCCCCATCCCCTAACACTAACCCTAGCCTGAACCCTAACCCTAAACCTTCACCAAAGCCTGACCCTCACACGTCCCCTAATCCTAAGCCGTACGCTAACACTAACCCACGCCCTCACACGTACGCTCCCCATAAAGCGTTGTCGTACCCTCCCCTGGACCCTAAACCATCCCCGTCCCCTAACACTAACCCTAGCCCGAAACCTAACCCTAACCCTTCCCCGAAGCCTGACCCTCACCCGTCCCCTAATCCTAACCCGTACGCTAACACTAACCCGCGCCCTCACACGTACGCTCCCCCTAAAGCGTTGTCGTACACTCCCCTGGACCCTAAACCGTCCCCGTCCCCTATCCCTAACCCTAGCCCGAACCCTAACCCTAACCCTTCCCCGAAGCCTGAGCCTCACCCGTCCCCTAATCCTAACCTGTACGCTAAGAATAACCCGCGCCCTCACACGTACGCTCCCCCTAAAGCGTTGTCGTACCCTCCCCTGGACCCTAAACCGTCCACGTCCTCTAACCCTTACCCTAGCCCGAACCTTAACCCTAACCCTTCCCCGAAGCCTGACCCTCACCCGTCCCTCAATGCTAACCCGTACGCTAACACTATCCCGCGCCCTCACGCGTATGCTCCCCCTAAAGCGTTGTCGTACCCTCCCCTGGACCCTAAACCGTCCCCGTCCCCTAAAACTTACCCTAGCCCGAACCCTAACCCTAACACTTCCCCGAAGCCTGACCCTCACCCGTCACCTAATCCTCTCCCGTACGCTAACACTAACCCGCGCCCTCACACGTACGCTCCCCCTAAAGTGTTGTCGTACCCTCCCTTGGACCCTAAACCGTCCCCGTCCCCTAACCCTAACCCTAGCCCGAACCCTAACCCTAACCCTTCCCCGAAGCCTGACCCTCACCGTCCCCTAATCCTAAGCCGTACGCTACACTATCCCGTGCCCTCACACGTACGCTCCCCCTAAAGCGTTGTCGTAACCTCCCCTGGACCCTAAACCGTCCCCGTCCCCTAACCCTAACCCTAGCCCGAACCCTAACCCTAACCCTTCCCCGAAGCCTGACCCTCACCCGTCCCCTAATCCTAAGCCATACGCTAACACTAACCCGCGCCCTCACACGTACGCTCCCCATAAAGCGTTGTCGTACCCTCCCCTGGACCCTAAACCGTCCCCGTCCCCTAACCCTATCCCTAGCCCGAACCCTAACCCTAACCCTTCCGCGAAGCCTGACCCTCAACCGTCCCCTAATCCTAAGCCGTACGCTAACACTAACCCACGCCCTCACACGTATGCTCCCCCTAAAGCGTTGTCGTACCCTCCCCTGGACCCTAAACCGTCCCCATCCCCTAACACTAACCCTAGCCTGAACCCTAACCCTAAACCTTCACCAAAGCCTGACCCTCACACGTCCCCTAATCCTAAGCCGTACGCTAACACTAACCCGCGCCCTCACACGTACGCTCCACATAAAGCGTTGTCGTACCCTCCCCTGGACCCTAAACCATCCCCGTCCCCTAACCCTAAACCTAGCCCGAAACCTAACCCTAACCCTTCCCCGAAGCCTGACCCTCACCCGTCCCCTAATCCTAACCCGTACGCTAACACTAACCCGCGCCCTCACACGTACGCTCCCCCTAAAGCGTTGTCGTACACTCCCCTGGACCCTAAACCGCCCCCATCCCCTATCCCTAACCCTAGCCCGAACCCTAACCCTAACACTTCCCCGAAGCCTGAGCCTCACCCGTCCCATAATCCTAACCCGTACGCTAACACTAACCCGCGCCCTCACACGTACGCTCCCCCTAAAGCGTTGTCATACCCTCCCCTGGACCCTAAACCGTCCCCGTCCCCTAACCCTAACCCTAGCCCGAACCCTAACCCTAACCCTTCCCCGAAGCCTGACCCTCACCCGTTCCCTAATGCTCACCCGTACGCTAACACTAACCCGCGCCCTCACACGTACGCTCACCCTAAAGCGCGGTCGAACCCTCCCTTGGACCCTAAACCGTCCCCGTCCCCTAACCCTAAGCCTAGCCCGAACCCTAACCCTAACCCTTCCCTGAAGCCTGACCCTCACCCGTCCCCTAATCCTCACCTGTTCGCTAATACTAAACCGCGCCCTCACTCGTACGCTCCCCCTAAAGCTTTGGCGTACCCTCCCCTGGACCCTAAACCGTCCCCGTCCCCTAACCCTAACCCTAGCCCGAACCCTAACCCTAACCCTTCCCCGAAGCCTGACCCTCACCCGTCCCCTAATCCTAAGCCGTACGCTAACACTAACCCGCGCTCTCACACGTACGCTCCCCCTAAATCGTTGTCATACCCTCCCCTGGACCCTAAACCGTCCCTGTCCCCTAACAATAACCCTAGCCCGAACCCTAACCCTAACCCTTCCCCGAAGCCTGACCCTCACCCGTCCCCTAATCCTAACATGTACGCTAAGAATAACCCGCGCCCTCACACGTACGCTCCCCCTAAAGCGTTGTCGTACCCTCCCCTGGACCCTAAACCGTCCCCGTCCTCTAACCCTAACCCTAGCCCGAACCTTAACCCTAATCCTTCCCCGAAGCCTGACCCTCACCCGTCCCTCAATGCTAACCCGTACGGTAACACTAACCCGCGCCCTCACGCGTATGCTCCCCCTAAAGCGTTGTCGTACCCTCCCCTGGACCCTAAACCGTCCCCGTCCCCTAACCCTAACCCTAGCCCGAAACCTAACCCTAACCCTTCCCCGAAGCCTGACCCTCACCCGTCACATAATCCTAAGCCGTACGCTAACACTAACCCGCGCCATCACGCGTACGCTCCACGTAAAAAGTTGTCGTACCCTCCCCGGACCCTAAACCATCCCTGTCCCCTAACACTAACCCTAGCCTGAAGCCTAACCCTAACCCTTCCCTGAAGCCTGACCCTCAACCGTCCCCTAATCCTAAGCCGTACGCTAACACTAACCCGCGCTCTCACACGTACGCTCCCCCTAAAGCGTTGTCGTACCCTCCCCTGGACGCTAAACCGTCCCCATCCCCTAACACTAACCCTAGCCTGAACCCTAACCCTAAACCTTCGCCAAAGCCTGACCCTCACACGTCCCCTAATCCTAAGCCGTACGCTAACACTAACCCGCGCCCTCACACGTACGCTCCCCATAAAGCGTTGTCATACCCTCCCCTGGACCCTAAACCGTCCCCGTCCCCTAACCCTAACCCTAGCCCGAACCCTAACCCTAACCCTTCCCCGAAGCCTGACCCTCACCCGTCCCTTAATCCTAACCCGTACGCTAACACTAACCCGCGCCCTCACACGTACGCTACCCTAAAGCGTTGTCGTACCCTCCCCTGGACCCTAAACCGTCTCCGTCCCCTAAAACTTACCCTAGCCCGAACCCTAACCCTAACACTTCCCCGAAGCCTGACCCTCACCCGTCCCCAATCCTCACCCATACACTAACACTAACCCGCGCCCTCACACGTACGCTCCCCCTAAAGTGTTGTCGTACCCTCCCTTGGACCCTAAACCGTGCCCGTCCCCTAACCCTAACCCTAGCCCGAACCCTAACCCTAACCCTTCCCCGAAGCCTGACCCTCACCGTCCCCTAATCCTAAGCCGTACGCTACACTAACCCGTGCCCGCACACGTACGCTCCCCCTAAAGCGTTGTCGTACCCTCCCCTGGACCCTAAACCGTCCCCGTCCCCTAACCCTAACCCTAGCCCGAACCCTAACCCTAACACTTCCCCGAAGCCTGACCCTCACCCGTCCCCTAATCCTAACCCGTACGCTAACACTAACCCGCGCCCTCACACGTACGCTACCCCTAAAGCGTTGTCGTACCCTCCCCTGGACCCTAAACCGTCTCCGTCCCCTAAAACTTACCCTAGCCCGAACCCTAACCCTAACACTTCCCCGAAGCCTGACCCTCACCCGTCCCCTAATCCTCACCCATACGCTAACACTAACCCGCGCCCTCACACGTACGCTCCCCCTAAAGTGTTGTCGTACCCTCCCTTGGACCCTAAACCGTGCCCGTCCCCTAACCCTAACCCTAGCCCGAACCCTAACCCTAACCCTTCCCCGAAGCCTGACCCTCACCGTCCCCTAATCCTAAGCCGTACGCTACACTAACCCGTGCGCGCACACGTACGCTCCCCCTAAAGCGTTGTCGTACCCTCCCCTGGACCCTAAACCGTCCCCGTCCCCTAACTCTAACCCTAGCCCGAACCCTAACCCTAACCCTTCCCCGAAGCCTGACCCTCACCCGTCCCCTAATCCTAAGCCGTACGCTAACACTAACCCGCGCCCTCACTCGCATGCTCCCCCTAAAGCGTTGTCGTACCCTCACCTGGACCCTAAACCGTCCCCGTCCCCTAACCCGAACCCTAGCCCGAACCCTAACCCTAACCCTTCCCCGAAGCCTGACCCTCAACCGTCCCCTAATCCTAAGCCGTACGCTAACACTAACCCACGCCCTCACACGTACGCTCCCCCTAAAGCGTTGTCGTACCCTCCCCTGGACCCTAAACCGTCCCCATCCCCTAACACTAAACTTAGCCTGAACCCTAACCCTAAACCTTCGCCAAACCCTGACCCTCACACGTCCCCTAATCCTAAGCCGTACGCTAACACTAACCCGCGCCCTCACACGTACGCTCCCCATAAAGCGTTGTCGTACCCTCCCCTGGACCCTAAACCATCCCCGTCCCCTAACCCTAACCCTAGCCCGAACCCTAACCCTAACCCTTCCCCGAAGCCTGAGCCTCACCCGTCCCCTAATCCTAACCCGTACGCTAACACTAACCCGCGCCCTCACACGTACGCTCCCCCTAAAGCGTTGTCGTACCCTCCCCTGGACCCTAAACCGTCCCCGTCCCCTAACCCTAACCCTAGCCCGAACCCTAACCCTAACCCTTCCCCGAAGCCTGACCCTCACCCGTTCCCTAATGCTCACCCGTACGCTAACACCTACCCGCGCCCTCACACGTACGATCCCCCTAAAGCGTTGTCGTACCCTCCCCTGGACCCTAAACCGTCCCCGTCCTCTAACCCTAACCCTAGCCCGAACCTTAACCCTAACCCTTCCCCGAAGCCTGACCCTCACCCGTCCCTCAATGCTAACCCGTACGCTAACACTAACCCGCGCCCTCACGCGTATGCTGCCCCTAAAGCGTTGTCGTACCCTCCCCTGGACCCTAAACCTTCCCGTCCCCTAACCCTAACCCTAGCCCGAACCCTAACCCTAACCCTTCCCCGAAGCCTGACACTCACCCGTCACATAATCCTAAGCCGTACGCTAACACTAACCCACGCCATCACGCGTACGCTCCACGTAAAAAGTTGTCGTACCCTCCCCGGATCCTAAACCATCCCTGTCCCCTAACACTAACCCTAGCCTGAAGCCTAACCCTAACCCTTCCCCGAAGCCTGACACTCACCCGTCCCCTAATCCTAAGCCGTACGCTAACTCTAACCCGCGTCCTCACACCTACGCTCCCCCTAAAGCGTTGTCGTACCCTCCCCTGGACCCTAAACCGTCCCCGTCCCCTAACCCTAACCCTAGCCCGAACCCTAACCCTAACCCTTCCCCGAAGCCTGACCCTCACCCGTCCACTCTTCCTAACCCGTACGCTAACACTAACCCGCGCCCTCACACGTACGCTCCCCCTAAAGCGTTGTCGTACCCTCCCCTGGACACTAAACCGTCCCCATCCCCTAACCCTAACCCTAGCCCGAACCCTAACCCTAACCCTTCCCCGAAGCCTGACCCTCACCCTTCCCCTAATCGTAACCCGTACGCTAACAATAACCCGCGCCCTCACACGTACGCTCCCCCAAAAGCGTTGTCGTACCCTCCCCTGGACCCTAAACCATCCCCGTCCCCTAACCCTAACCCTAGCCCGAACCCTAACCCTAACCCTTCCCCGAAGCCTGACCCTCACACGTCCCTTAATCCTAACCCGTACGCTAACACTAACCCGCCCCCTCACGCGTATGCTCCCCCTAAAGCGTTGTCGTACCCTCCCCTGGACCCTAAACCGTCCCCGTCCCCTAACCCTAACCCTAGCCCGAACCCTAACCCTAAACCTTCCCCGAAACCTGACCCTCACCCGTCCCCTAATCCTAAGCCATACGCTAACACTAACCCGTGCGCTCACACGTACGTTCCCCCTAAAGCGTTGTCGTACCCTCCCCTGGACCCTAAACCGTCCCCGTCCCCTAACCCTAGCCCGAACCCTAACCCTAAAACTTCCCCGAAGCCTGACCCTCACCCGTCCCCAAATCCTAACACGTACGCTAACACTAACCCGCGCCCTCACACGTACGCTCCCCCTAAAGCGTTGTCGTACCCTCCCCTGGACCCTAAACCGTCCCCGTCCCCTAACCCTAACCCTACACCGAACCCTAACCCTAACAGTTCCCCGAAGCCTGACCCTCACCCGTCCCCTAATCCTAAGCCGTACGCTAACACTAACCCGCGCCCTCACACGTACGCTCCCCCTAACGCGTTGTCGTACCCTCCCCTGGACCTAAACCGTCCTCGTTTCCTAACCCTAACCGTAGCCCGAACCCTAACCCTAACCCTTCCCCGAAGCCTGACCCTCACCCATCCCCTAATCCTAAGCCGTACGCTAACACTAACCCGCGCCCTCACACGTACGCTCCCCCTAAAGCGTTGTCGTACCCTCCCCTGGACCCTAAACCGTCCCCGTCCCCTAACCCTAACCCTAGCCCGAACCCTAACCCTAACCCTTCCCCGAAGCCTGACCCTCACCCGTCCCCTAATACTAACCCGTACGCTAACACTAACCCACGCCCTCACACATACGCTCCCCCTAAAGCGTTGTCGTACCCTCCCCTGGACCCTAAACCGTCTCCGTCCCCTAACCCTAACCCTAGCCCGAACCCTAACCCTAACCCTTCCCCGAAGCCTGACCCTCACCCGTCCCCTAATCCTAAGGGTACGCTAACACTAACCCGCACCATCACACGTACGCTCCCCCTAAAGCGTTGTCGTACCCTCCCCTGGACCCTAAACCGTCCCCGTCCCCTAACCCTAACCCTAGCCCGAAACCTAACCCTAACACTTCCCCGAAGCCTGACCCTCACCCGTCCCTTAATCCTAACCCGTACGCTAACACTAACCCGTGCCCTCACACGTACGCTACCCCTAAAGCGTTGTCGTACCCTCCCCTGGACCCTAAACCGTCCCCGTCCCCTAAAACTTACCCTAGCCCGAACCCTAACCCTAACACTTCCCCGAAGCCTGACCCTCACCCGTCCCCTAATCCTCTCCCGTACGCTAACACTAACCCGCGCCCTCACACGTACGCTCCCCCTAAAGCGCGGTCGTACCCTCCCTTGGACCCTAAACCGTCCCCGTCCCCTAACCCTAAGCCTAGCCCGAACCCTAACCCTAACACTTCCCTGAAGCCTGACCCTCACCCGTCCCCTAATCCTCACCTGTACGCTAATACTAAACCGCGCCCTCACACGTACGCTCCCCCTAAAGCGTTGGCGTACCCTCCCCTGGACCCTAAACCGTCCCCGTCCCCTAACCCTAACCCTAGCCCGAACCCTAACCCTAACCCTACCCCGAAGCCTGACCCTCACCCGTCCCCTAATCCTAAGCCGTACGCTAACACTAACCCGCGCTCTCACACGTACGCTCCCCCTAAATCGTTGTCATACCCTCCCCTGGACCCTAAACCGTCCCTGTCCCCTAACCATAACCCTAGCCCGAACCCTAACCCTAACCCTTCCCCGAAGCCTGACCCTCACCCGTCCCCTAATCCTAACCTGTACGCTAAGAATAACCCGCGCCCTCACACGTACGCTCCCATTAAAGCGTTGTCGTACCCTCCCCTGGACCTTAAACCGTCCCCGTCCCCTAACCCTAACCCTAGCCCGAACCCTAACCCTAAACCTTCCCCGAAACCTGACCCTCACCCGTCCCCTAATCCTAAGCCATACGCTAACACTAACCCGTGCGCTCACACGTACGTTCCCCCTAAAGCGTTGTCGTACCCTCCCCTGGACCCTAAACCGTCCCCGTCCCCTAACCCTAGCCCGAACCCTAACCCTAAAACTTCCCCGAAGCCTGACCCTCACCCGTCCCCAAATCCTAACCCGTACGCTAACACTAACCCGCGCCCTCACACGTACGCTCCCCCTAAAGCGTTGTCGTACCCTCCCCTGGACCCTAAACCGTCCCCGTCCCCTAACCCTAACCCTACACCGAACCCTAACCCTAACAGTTCCCCGAAGCCTGACCCTCACCCGTCCCCTAATCCTAAGCCGTACGCTAACACTAACCCGCGCCCTCACACGTACGCTCCCCCTAACGCGTTGTCGTACCCTCCCCTGGACCTAAACCGTCCTCGTTTCCTAACCCTAACCGTAGCCCGAACCCTAACCCTAACCCTTCCCCGAAGCCTGACCCTCACCCATCCCCTAATCCTAAGCCGTACGCTAACACTAACCCGCGCCCTCACACGTACGCTCCCCCTAAAGCGTTGTCGTACCCTCCCCTGGACCCTAAACCGTCCCCGTCCCCTAACCCTAACCCTAGCCCGAACCCTAACCCTAACCCTTCCCCGAAGCCTGACCCTCACCCGTCCCCTAATACTAACCCGTACGCTAACACTAACCCACGCCCTCACACATACGCTCCCCCTAAAGCGTTGTCGTACCCTCCCCTGGACCCTAATCCGTCTCCGTCCCCTAACCCTAACCCTAGCCCGAACCCTAACCCTAACCCTTCCCCGAAGCCTGACCCTCACCCGTCCCCTAATCCTAAGGGTACGCTAACACTAACCCGCACCCTCACACGTACGCTCCCCCTAAAGCGTTGTCGTACCCTCCCCTGGACCCTAAACCGTCCCCGTCCCCTAACCCTAACCCTAGCCCGAAACCTAACCCTAACACTTCCCCGAAGCCTGACCCTCACCCGTCCCTTAATCCTAACCCGTACGCTAACACTAACCCGTGCCCTCACACGTACGCTACCCCTAAAGCGTTGTCGTACCCTCCCCTGGACCCTAAACCGTCCCCGTCCCCTAAAACTTACCCTAGCCCGAACCCTAACCCTAACACTTCCCCGAAGCCTGACCCTCACCCGTCCCCTAATCCTCTCCCGTACGCTAACACTAACCCGCGCCCTCACACGTACGCTCCCCCTAAAGCGCGGTCGTACCCTCCCTTGGACCCTAAACCGTCCCCGTCCCCTAACCCTAAGCCTAGCCCGAACCCTAACCCTAACACTTCCCTGAAGCCTGACCCTCACCCGTCCCCTAATCCTCACCTGTACGCTAATACTAAACCGCGCCCTCACACGTACGCTCCCCCTAAAGCGTTGGCGTACCCTCCCCTGGACCCTAAACCGTCCCCGTCCCCTAACCCTAACCCTAGCCCGAACCCTAACCCTAACCCTACCCCGAAGCCTGACCCTCACCCGTCCCCTAATCCTAAGCCGTACGCTAACACTAACCCGCGCTCTCACACGTACGCTCCCCCTAAATCGTTGTCATACCCTCCCCTGGACCCTAAACCGTCCCTGTCCCCTAACCATAACCCTAGCCCGAACCCTAACCCTAACCCTTCCCCGAAGCCTGACCCTCACCCGTCCCCTAATCCTAAGCCGTACTCTAACACTAACCCGCGCCCTCACACGTACGCTCCCCCTAAAGCGTTGTCATACCCTCCCCTGGACCCTAAACCGTCCCTGTCCCCTAACCCTAACCCTAACCCTAACCCTTCCCCGAAGCCTGACCCTCACCCGTCCCCTAATCGTAACCCGTACGCTAACAATAACCCGCGCCCTCACACGTACGCTCCCCCAAAAGCGTTGTCGTACCCTCCCCTGGACCCTAAACCATCCCCGTCCCCTAACCCTAACCCTAGCCCGAACCCTAACCCTAACCCTTCCCCGAAGCCTGACCCTCACCTGTCCCTTAATCCTAACCCGTACGCTAACACTAACCCGCGCCCTCACGCGTATGCTCCCCCTAAAGCGTTGTCGTACCCTCCCCTGGACCCTAAACCGTCCCCGTCCCCTAACCCTAACCCTAGCCAGATCCCTAACCCTAACCCTTCCCTGAAGCCTGACCCTCACCCGTCCCCTAATCCTAAGCCGTACACTAACACTAACCCGCGCCCTCACACGTACGCTCCCCCTAAAGCGTTGTCGTACCCTCCCCTGGACCCTAAACCGTCCCCGTCTCCTAACCCTAACCCTAGCGCGAACCCTAACCCTAACCCTTCCCCGAAGCCTGACCCTCACCCGTCACCTAATCCTAAGCCGTACGCTAACACTAACCCGCGCCCTCACACGTACGCTCCCCCTAAAGCGTTGTCGTACCCTCCCCTGGACCCTAAACCGTCTCCGTCCCCTAACCCTAACCTTAGCCCGAACCCTAACCCTAACCCTTCCCCGAAGCCTGACCCTCACCCGTCCCCTAATCCTAACTCATACGCTAACACTAACCCGCGCCCTCACACGTACGCTCCCCTTAAAGCGTTGTCGTACCCTCCCCTGGACCCTAAACCGTCCCCGTCCCCTAATCCTATCCTTAGCCCGAACCCTAACCCTAACTTTTCCCCGAAGCTTACCCTCACCCGTCCCCTAATCCTAAGCCGTACGCTAACACTAACCGTCGCCCTCACACGTACGCTCCCCCTAAAGCGTTGTCGTACCCTCACCTGGACCCTAAACCTTCCCCGTCCCCTAACCCTAACCCTAGCCCGAACCCTAACCCTAACCATTCCCCGAAGCCTGACCCTCAACCGTCCCCTAATCCTAAGCCGTACGCTAACACTAACCCACGCCCTCACACGTACGCTCCCCCTAAAGCGTTGTCGTACCCTCCCCTGGACCCTAAACCGTCCCAATCCCCTAACACTAACCCTAGCCTGAACCCTAACCCTAAACCTTCGCCAAAGCCTGACCCTCACACGTCCCCTAATCCTAAGCCGTACGCTAACACTAACCCGCGCCCTCACACGTACGCTACCCCTAAAGCGTTGTCGTACCCTCCCCTGGACCCTGAACTGTCCCCGTCCCCTAAAACTTACCCTAGCCCGAACCCTAACCCTAACACTTCCCCGAAGCCTGACCCTCACCCGTCACCTAATCCTCTCCCGTACGCTAACACTAACCCGCGCCCTCACACGTACGCTCCCCCTAAAGTGTTGTCGTACCCTCCCTTGGACCCTAAACCGTCCCCGTCCCCTAACCCTAACCCTAGACCGAACCCTAACCCTAACCCTTCCCCGAAGCCTGACCCTCACCGTCCCCTAATCCTAAGCCGTACGCTACACTATCCCGTGCCCTCACACGTACGCTCCCCCTAAAGCGTTGTCGTACCCTCCCCTGGACCCTAAACCGTCCCCGTCCCCTAACCCTAACCCTAGCCCGAACCCTAACCCTAACCCTTCCCCGAAGCCTGACCCTCACCCGTCCCCTAATCCTAAGCCGTACGCTAACACTAACCCGCGCCCTCACACGTACGCTCCCCATAAAGCGTTGTCGTACCCTCCCCTGGACCCTAAACAGTCCCCGTCCCCTAACCCTATCCCTAGCTCGAACCCTAATCCTAACCCTTCCCCGAAGCCTGACCCTCAACCGTCCCCTAATCCTAAGCCGTACGCTAACACTAACCCACGCCCTCACACGTACGCTCCCCCTAAAGCATTGTCGTACCCTCCCCTGGACCCTAAACCGTCCCCATCCCCTAACACTAACCCTAGCCTGAACCCTAACCCTAAACCTTCACCAAAGCCTGACCCTCACACGTCCCCTAATCCTAAGCCGTACGCTAACACTAACCCGCGCCCTCACACGTACGCTCCCCCTAAAGCGTTGTCGTACACTCCCCTGGACCCTAAACCGTCCCCGTCCCCTATCCCTAACCCTAGCCCGAACCCTAACCCTAACCATTCCCCGAAGCCTGAGCCTCACCCGTCCCCTAATCCTAACCTGTACGCTAAGAATAACCCGCGCCCTCACACGTACGCTCCCCCTAAAGCGTTGTCGTACCCTCCCCTGGACCCTAAACCGTCCACGTCCTCTAACCCTAACCCTAGCCCGAACCTTAACCCTAACCCTTCCCCGAAGCCTGACCCTCACCCGTCCCTCAATGCTAACCCGTACGCTAACACTATCCCGCGCCCTCACGCGTATGCTCCCCCTAAAGCGTTGTCGTACCCTCCCCTGGACCCAAAACCGTCCCCGTCCCCTAACACTAACCCTACACCGAACCCTAACCCTAACAGTTCCCCGAAGCCTGACCCTCACCCGTCCCCTAATCCTAAGCCGTACGCTAACACTAACCCGCGCCCTCACACGTACGCTCCCCCTAACGCGTTGTCGTACCCTCCCCTGGACCTAAACCGTCCTCGTTTCCTAACCCTAACCGTAGCCCGAACCCTAACCCTAACCCTTCCCCGAAGCCTGACCCTCACCCATCCCCTAATCCTAAGCCGTACGCTAACACTAACCCGCGCCCTCACACGTACGCTCCCCCTAAAGCGTTGTCGTACCCTCCCCTGGACCCTAAACCGTCCCCGTCCCCTAACCCTAACCCTAGCCCGAACCCTAACCCTAACCCTTCCCCGAAGCCTGACCCTCACCCGTCCCCTAATCCTAACCCGTACGCTAACACTAACCCACGCCCTCACACATACGCTCCCCCTAAAGCGTTGTCGTACCCTCCCCTGGACCCTAAACCGTCTCCGTCCCCTAACCCTAACCCTAGCCCGAACCCTAACCCTAACCCTTCCCCGAAGCCTGACCCTCACCCGTCCCCTAATCCTAAGCCGTACGCTAACACTAACCCACACCCTCACACGTACGCTCCCCCTAAAGCGTTGTCGTACCCTCCCCTGGACCCTAAACCGTCCCCGTCCCCTAACCCTAACCCTAGCCCGAATCCTAACCCTAACCCTTCCCCGAAGCCTGACCCTCACCCGTCCCTTAATCCTAACCCGTACGCTAACACTAACCCGCGCCCTCACACGTACGCTACCCCTAAAGCGTTGTCGTACCCTCCCCTGGACCCTAAACCGTCCCCGTCCCCTAAAACTTACCCTAGCCCGAACCCTAACCCTAACACTTCCCCGAAGCCTGACCCTCACCCGTCACCTAATCCTCTCCCGTACGCTAACACTAACCCGCGCCCTCACACGTACGCTCCCCCTAAAGTGTTGTCGTACCCTCCCTTGGACCCTAAACCGTCCCCGTCCCCTAACCCTAACCCTAGCCCGAACCCTAACCCTAACCCTTCCCCGAAGCCTAACCCTCACCGTCCCCTAATCCTAAGCCGTACGCTACACTATCCCGTGCCCTCACACGTACGCTCCCCCTAAAGCGTTGTCGTAACCTCCCCTGGACCCTAAACCGTCCCCGTCCCCTAACCCTAACCCTAGCCCGAACCCTAACCCTAACCCTTCCCCGAAGCCTGACCCTCACCCGTCCCCTAATCCTAAGCCGTACGCTAACACTAACCCGCGCCCTCACACGTACGCTCCCCATAAAGCGTTGTCGTACCCTCCCCTGGACCCTAAACCGTCCCCGTCCCCTAACCCTATCCCTAGCCCGAACCCTAACCCTAACCCTTCCCCGAAGCCTGACCCTCAACCGTCCCCTAATCCTAAGCCGTACGCTAACACTAACCCACGCCCTCACACGTACGCTCCCCCTAAAGCGTTGTCGTACCCTCCCCTGTACCCTAAACCGTCCCCATCCCCTAACACTAACCCTAGCCTGAACCCTAACCCTAAACCTTCACCAAAGCCTGACCCTCACACGTCCCCTAATCCTAAGCCGTACGCTAACACTAACCCGCGCCCTCACACGTACGCTCCACATAAAGCGTTGTCGTACCCTCCCCTGGACCCTAAACCATCCCCGTCCCCTAACCCTAACCCTAGCCCGAAACCTAACCCTAACCCTTCCCCGAAGCCTGACCCTCACCCGTCCCCTAATCCTAACCCGTACGCTAACACTAACCCGCGCCCTCACACGTACGCTCCCCCTAAAGCGTTGTCGTACACTCCCCTGGACCCTAAACCGTCCCCGTCCCCTATCCCTAACCCTAGCCCGAACCCTAACCCTAACCCTTCGCCGAAGCCTGAGCCTCACCCGTCCCATAATCCTAACCCGTACGCTAACACTAACCCGCGCCCTCACACGTACTCTCCCCCTAAAGCGTTGTCATACCCTCCCCTGGACCCTAAACCGTCCCCGTCCCCTAATCCTAACCCTAGCCCGAACCCTAACCCTAACCCTTCCCCGAAGCCTGACCCTCACCCGTTCCCTAATGCTCACCCGTACGCTAACACTAACCCGCGCCCTCACACGTACGCTCCCCCTAAAGCGCGGTCGAACCCTCCCTTGGACCCTAAACCGTCCCCGTCCCCTAACCCTAAGCCTAGCCCGAACCCTAACCCTAACCCTTCCCTGAAGCCTGACCCTCACCCGTCCCCTAATCCTCACCTGTACGCTAATACTAAACCGCGCCCTCACTCGTACGCTCCCCCTAAAGCTTTGGCGTACCCTCCCCTGGACCCTAAACCGTCCCCGTCCCCTAACCCTAACCCTAGCCCGAACCCTAACCCTAACCCTACCCCGAAGCCTGACCCTCACCCGTCCCCTAATCCTAAGCCGTACGCTAACACTAACCCGCGCTCTCACACGTACGCTCCCCCTATATCGTTGTCATACCCTCCCCTGGACCCTAAACCGTCCCTGTCCCCTAACAATAACCCTAGCCCGAACCCTAACCCTAACCCTTCCCCGAAGCCTGACCCTCACCCGTCCCCTAATCCTAACGTGTAAGCTAAGAATAACCCGCGCCCTCACACGTACGCTCCCCCTAAAGCGTTGTCGTACCCTCCCCTGGACCCTAAACCGTCCCCGTCCTCTAACCCTAACCCTAGCCCGAACCTTAACCCTAATCCTTCCCCGAAGCCTGACCCTCACCCGTCCCTCAATGCTAACCCGTACGCTAACACTAACCCGCGCCCTCACGTGTATGCTCCCCCTAAAGCGTTGTCGTACCCTCCCCTGGACCCTAAACCGTCCCCGTCCCCTAACCCTAACCCTAGCCCGAACCCTAACCCTAACCCTTCCCCGAAGCCTGACCCTCACCCGTCACATAATCCTAAGCCGTACGCTAACACTAACCCGCGCCATCACGCGTACGCTCCACGTAAAAAGTTGTCGTACCCTCCCCGGACCCTAAACCATCCCTGTCCCCTAACACTAACCCTAGCCTGAAGCCTAACCCTAACCCTTCCCCGAAGCCTGAACCTCACCCGTCCCCTAATCCTAAGCCGTACGCTAACTCTAACCCGCGTCCTCACACCTACGCTCCCCCTAAAGCGTTGTCGTACCCTCCCCTGGACCCTAAACCGTCCCCGTCCCCTAACCCTAACCCTAGCCCGAACCCTAACCCTAACCCTTCCCCGAAGCCTGACCCTCACCCGTCCCCTCTTCCTAACCCGTACGCTAACACTAACCCGCGCCCTCACACGTACGCTCCCCCTAAAGCGTTGTCGTACCCTCCCCTGGACACTAAACCGTCCCCATCCCCTAACCCTAACCCTAGGCCGAACCCTAACCCTAACACTTCCCCGAAGCCTGACCCTCACCCGTCCCCTAATCCTCTCCCGTACGCTAACACTAACCCGCGCCCTCACACGTACGCTCCCCCTAAAGCGCGGTCGTACCCTCCCTTGGACCCTAAACCGTCCCCGTCCCCTAACCCTAAGCCTAGCCCGAACCCTAACCCTAACACTTCCCTGAAGCCTGACCCTCACCCGTCCCCTAATCCTCACCTGTACGCTAATACTAAACCGCGCCCTCACACGTACGCTCCCCCTAAAGCGTTGGCGTACCCTCCCCTGGACCCTAAACCGTCCCCGTCCCCTAACCCTAACCCTAGCCCGAACCCTAACCCTAACCCTACCCCGAAGCCTGACCCTCACCCGTCCCCTAATCCTAAGCCGTACGCTAACACTAACCCGCGCTCTCACACGTACGCTCCCCCTAAATCGTTGTCATACCCTCCCCTGGACCCTAAACCGTCCCTGTCCCCTAACCATAACCCTAGCCCGAACCCTAACCCTAACCCTTCCCCGAAGCCTGACCCTCACCCGTCCCCTAATCCTAACCTGTACGCTAAGAATAACCCGCGCCCTCACACGTACGCTCCCATTAAAGCGTTGTCGTACCCTCCCCTGGACCTTAAACCGTCCCCGTCCTCTAACCCTAACCCTAGCCCGAACCTTAACCCTAACCCTTCCCCGAAGCCTGACCCTCACCCGTCCCTCAATGCTAACCCGTACGCTAACACTAACCCGCGCCCTCACGCGTATGCTCCCCCGAAAGCGTTGTCGTACCCTCCCCTGGACCCTAAACCGTCCCCGTCCCCTAACCCTAACCCTAGCCCGAACCCTAACCCTAACCCTTCCCCGAAGCCTGACCCTCACCCGTCACATAATCCTAAGCCGTACGCTAACACTAACCCGCGCCATCACGCGTACGCTCCACGTAAAAAGTTGTCGTACCCTCCCCGGACCCTAAACCATCCCTGTCCCCTAACACTAACCCTAGCCTGAAGCCTAACCCTAACCCTTCCCCGAAGCCTGACCCTCACCCGTCCCCTAATCCTAAGCCGTACGCTAACTCTAACCCGCGTCCTCACACCTACGCTCCCCCTAAAGCGTTGTCGTACCCTCCCCTGGACCCTAAACCGTCCCCGTCCCCTAACCCTAACCCTAGCCCGAACCCTAACCCTAACCCTTCCCCGAAGCCTGACCCTCACCCGTCCCCTCTTCCTAACCCGTACGCTAACACTAACCCGCGCCCTCACACGTACGCTCCCCCTAAAGCATTGTCGTACCCTCCCCTGGACACTAAACCGTCCCCATCCCCTAACCCTAACCCTAGGCCGAACCCTAACCCTAACACTTCCCCGAAGCCTGACCCTCACCCGTCCCCTAATCCTCACCCGTACGCTAACACTAACCCGCGCCCTCACACGTACGCTCCCCCTAAAGCGTTGTCATACCCTCCCTTGGACCCTAAACCGTCCCCGTCCCCTAACCCTAACCCTAGCCCGAACCCTAACCCTAACCCTTCCCTGAAGCCTGACCCTCACCCGTCCCCTAATCCTAAGCCGTACGCTAACACTAACCCACGCCCTCACACGTACGCTCCCCCTAAAGCATTTTCGTACCCTCCCCTGGACCCTAAACCGTCTCCGTCCCCTAACCCTAACCCTAGCCCGAACCCTAACCCTAACCCTTCCCCGAAGCCTGACCCTCACCCGTCCCCTAATCCTAAGCCGTACTCTAACACTAACCCGCGCCCTCACACGTACGCTCCCCCTAAAGCGTTGTCATACCCTCCCCTGGACCCTAAACCGTCCCTGTCCCCTAACCCTAACCCTAACCCTAACCCTTCCCCGAAGCCTGACCCTCACCCGTCCCCTAATCGTAACCCGTACGCTAACAATAACCCGCGCCCTCACACGTACGCTCCCCCAAAAGCGTTGTCGTACCCTCCCCTGGACCCTAAACCATCCCCGTCCCCTAACCCTAACCCTAGCCCGAACCCTAACCCTAACCCTTCCCCGAAGCCTGACCCTCACCTGTCCCTTAATCCTAACCCGTACGCTAACACTAACCCACGCCCTCACGCGTATGCTCCCCCTAAAGCGTTGTCGTACCCTCCCCTGGACCCTAAACCGTCCCCGTCCCCTAACCCTAACCCTAGCCAGATCCCTAACCCTAACCCTTCCCTGAAGCCTGACCCTCACCCGTCCCCTAATCCTAAGCCGTACACTAACACTAACCCGCGCCCTCACACGTACGCTCCCCCTAAAGCGTTGTCGTACCCTCCCCTGGACCCTAAACCGTCCCCGTCTCCTAACCCTAACCCTAGCGCGAACCCTAACCCTAACCCTTCCCCGAAGCCTGACCCTCACCCGTCACCTAATCCTAAGCCGTACGCTAACACTAACCCGCGCCCTCACACGTACGCTCCCCCTAAAGCGTTGTCGTACCCTCCCCTGGACCCTAAACCGTCTCCGTCCCCTAACCCTAACCTTAGCCCGAACCCTAACCCTAACCCTTCCCCGAAGCCTGACCCTCACCCGTCCCCTAATCCTAACTCATACGCTAACACTAACCCGCGCCCTCACACGTACGCTCCCCTTAAAGCGTTGTCGTACCCTCCCCTGGACCCTAAACCGTCCCCGTCCCCTAATCCTATCCTTAGCCCGAACCCTAACCCTAACTTTTCCCCGAAGCTTACCCTCACCCGTCCCCTAATCCTAAGCCGTACGCTAACACTAACCGTCGCCCTCACACGTACGCTCCCCCTAAAGCGTTGTCGTACCCTCACCTGGACCCTAAACCTTCCCCGTCCCCTAACCCTAACCCTAGCCCGAACCCTAACCCTAACCATTCCCCGAAGCCTGACCCTCAACCGTCCCCTAATCCTAAGCCGTACGCTAACACTAACCCACGCCCTCACACGTACGCTCCCCCTAAAGCGTTGTCGTACCCTCCCCTGGACCCTAAACCGTCCCAATCCCCTAACACTAACCCTAGCCTGAACCCTAACCCTAAACCTTCGCCAAAGCCTGACCCTCACACGTCCCCTAATCCTAAGCCGTACGCTAACACTAACCCGCGCCCTCACACGTACGCTACCCCTAAAGCGTTGTCGTACCCTCCCCTGGACCCTGAACTGTCCCCGTCCCCTAAAACTTACCCTAGCCCGAACCCTAACCCTAACACTTCCCCGAAGCCTGACCCTCACCCGTCACCTAATCCTCTCCCGTACGCTAACACTAACCCGCGCCCTCACACGTACGCTCCCCCTAAAGTGTTGTCGTACCCTCCCTTGGACCCTAAACCGTCCCCGTCCCCTAACCCTAACCCTAGACCGAACCCTAACCCTAACCCTTCCCCGAAGCCTGACCCTCACCGTCCCCTAATCCTAAGCCGTACGCTACACTATCCCGTGCCCTCACACGTACGCTCCCCCTAAAGCGTTGTCGTACCCTCCCCTGGACCCTAAACCGTCCCCGTCCCCTAACCCTAACCCTAGCCTGAACCCTAACCCTAACCCTTCCCCGAAGCCTGACCCTCACCCGTCCCCTAATCCTAAGCCGTACGCTAACACTAACCCGCGCCCTCACACGTACGCTCCCCATAAAGCGTTGTCGTACCCTCCCCTGGACCCTAAACAGTCCCCGTCCCCTAACCCTATCCCTAGCCCGAACCCTAATCCTAACCCTTCCCCGAAGCCTGACCCTCAACCGTCCCCTAATCCTAAGCCGTACGCTAACACTAACCCACGCCCTCACACGTACGCTCCCCCTAAAGCATTGTCGTACCCTCCCCTGGACCCTAAACCGTCCCCATCCCCTAACACTAACCCTAGCCTGAACCCTAACCCTAAACCTTCACCAAAGCCTGACCCTCACACGTCCCCTAATCCTAAGCCGTACGCTAACACTAACCCGCGCCCTCACACGTACGCTCCCCCTAAAGCGTTGTCGTACACTCCCCTGGACCCTAAACCGTCCCCGTCCCCTATCCCTAACCCTAGCCCGAACCCTAACCCTAACCCTTCCCCGAAGCCTGAGCCTCACCCGTCCCCTAATCCTAACCTGTACGCTAAGAATAACCCGCGCCCTCACACGTACGCTCCCCCTAAAGCGTTGTCGTACCCTCCCCTGGACCCTAAACCGTCCACGTCCTCTAACCCTAACCCTAGCCCGAACCTTAACCCTAACCCTTCCCCGAAGCCTGACCCTCACCCGTCCCTCAATGCTAACCCGTACGCTAACACTATCCCGCGCCCTCACGCGTATGCTCCCCCTAAAGCGTTGTCGTACCCTCCCCTGGACCCAAAACCGTCCCCGTCCCCTAACACTAACCCTACACCGAACCCTAACCCTAACAGTTCCCCGAAGCCTGACCCTCACCCGTCCCCTAATCCTAAGCCGTACGCTAACACTAACCCGCGCCCTCACACGTACGCTCCCCCTAACGCGTTGTCGTACCCTCCCCTGGACCTAAACCGTCCTCGTTTCCTAACCCTAACCGTAGCCCGAACCCTAACCCTAACCCTTCCCCGAAGCCTGACCCTCACCCATCCCCTAATCCTAAGCCGTACGCTAACACTAACCCGCGCCCTCACACGTACGCTCCCCCTAAAGCGTTGTCGTTCCCTCCCCTGGACCCTAAACCGTCCCCGTCCCCTAACCCTAACCCTAGCCCGAACCCTAACCCTAACCCTTCCCCGAAGCCTGACCCTCACCCGTCCCCTAATCCTAACCCGTACGCTAACACTAACCCACGCCCTCACACATACGCTCCCCCTAAAGCGTTGTCGTACCCTCCCCTGGACCCTAAACCGTCTCCGTCCCCTAACCCTAACCCTAGCCCGAACCCTAACCCTAACCCTTCCCCGAAGCCTGACCCTCACCCGTCCCCTAATCCTAAGCCGTACGCTAACACTAACCCACACCCTCACACGTACGCTCCCCCTAAAGCGTTGTCGTACCCTCCCCTGGACCCTAAACCGTCCCCGTCCCCTAACCCTAACCCTAGCCCGAATCCTAACCCTAACCCTTCCCCGAAGCCTGACCCTCACCCGTCCCTTAATCCTAACCCGTACGCTAACACTAACCCGCGCCCTCACACGTACGCTACCCCTAAAGCGTTGTCGTACCCTCCCCTGGACCCTAAACCGTCCCCGTCCCCTAAAACTTACCCTAGCCCGAACCCTAACCCTAACACTTCCCCGAAGCCTGACCCTCACCCGTCACCTAATCCTCTCCCGTACGCTAACACTAACCCGCGCCCTCACACGTACGCTCCCCCTAAAGTGTTGTCGTACCCTCCCTTGGACCCTAAACCGTCCCCGTCCCCTAACCCTAACCCTAGCCCGAACCCTAACCCTAACCCTTCCCCGAAGCCTAACCCTCACCGTCCCCTAATCCTAAGCCGTACGCTACACTATCCCGTGCCCTCACACGTACGCTCCCCCTAAAGCGTTGTCGTAACCTCCCCTGGACCCTAAACCGTCCCCGTCCCCTAACCCTAACCCTAGCCCGAACCCTAACCCTAACCCTTCCCCGAAGCCTGACCCTCACCCGTCCCCTAATCCTAAGCCGTACGCTAACACTAACCCGCGCCCTCACACGTACGCTCCCCATAAAGCGTTGTCGTACCCTCCCCTGGACCCTAAACCGTCCCCGTCCCCTAACCCTATCCCTAGCCCGAACCCTAACCCTAACCCTTCCCCGAAGCCTGACCCTCAACCGTCCCCTAATCCTAAGCCGTACGCTAACACTAACCCACGCCCTCACACGTACGCTCCCCCTAAAGCGTTGTCGTACCCTCCCCTGTACCCTAAACCGTCCCCATCCCCTAACACTAACCCTAGCCTGAACCCTAACCCTAAACCTTCACCAAAGCCTGACCCTCACACGTCCCCTAATCCTAAGCCGTACGCTAACACTAACCCGCGCCCTCACACGTACGCTCCACATAAAGCGTTGTCGTACCCTCCCCTGGACCCTAAACCATCCCCGTCCCCTAACCCTAACCCTAGCCCGAAACCTAACCCTAACTCTTCCCCGAAGCCTGACCCTCACCCGTCCCCTAATCCTAACCCGTACGCTAACACTAACCCGCGCCCTCACACGTACGCTCCCCCTAAAGCGTTGTCGTACACTCCCCTGGACCCTAAACCGTCCCCGTCCCCTATCCCTAACCCTAGCCCGAACCCTAACCCTAACCCTTCGCCGAAGCCTGAGCCTCACCCGTCCCATAATCCTAACCCGTACGCTAACACTAACCCGCGCCCTCACACGTACTCTCCCCCTAAAGCGTTGTCATACCCTCCCCTGGACCCTAAACCGTCCCCGTCCCCTAATCCTAACCCTAGCCCGAACCCTAACCCTAACCCTTCCCCGAAGCCTGACCCTCACCCGTTCCCTAATGCTCACCCGTACGCTATCACTAACCCGCGCCCTCACACGTACGCTCCCCCTAAAGCGCGGTCGAACCCTCCCTTGGACCCTAAACCGTCCCCGTCCCCTAACCCTAAGCCTAGCCCGAACCCTAACCCTAACCCTTCCCTGAAGCCTGACCCTCACCCGTCCCCTAATCCTCACCTGTACGCTAATACTAAACCGCGCCCTCACTCGTACGCTCCCCCTAAAGCTTTGGCGTACCCTCCCCTGGACCCTAAACCGTCCCCGTCCCCTAACCCTAACCCTAGCCCGAACCCTAACCCTAACCCTACCCCGAAGCCTGACCCTCACCCGTCCCCTAATCCTAAGCCGTACGCTAACACTAACCCGCGCTCTCACACGTACGCTCCCCCTATATCGTTGTCATACCCTCCCCTGGACCCTAAACCGTCCCTGTCCCCTAACAATAACCCTAGCCCGAACCCTAACCCTAACCCTTCCCCGAAGCCTGACCCTCACCCGTCCCCTAATCCTAACGTGTAAGCTAAGAATAACCCGCGCCCTCACACGTACGCTCCCCCTAAAGCGTTGTCGTACCCTCCCCTGGACCCTAAACCGTCCCCGTCCTCTAACCCTAACCCTAGCCCGAACCTTAACCCTAATCCTTCCCCGAAGCCTGACCCTCACCCGTCCCTCAATGCTAACCCGTACGCTAACACTAACCCGCGCCCTCACGTGTATGCTCCCCCTAAAGCGTTGTCGTACCCTCCCCTGGACCCTAAACCGTCCCCGTCCCCTAACCCTAACCCTAGCCCGAACCCTAACCCTAACCCTTCCCCGAAGCCTGACCCTCACCCGTCACATAATCCTAAGCCGTACGCTAACACTAACCCGCGCCATCACGCGTACGCTCCACGTAAAAAGTTGTCGTACCCTCCCCGGACCCTAAACCATCCCTGTCCCCTAACACTAACCCTAGCCTGAAGCCTAACCCTAACCCTTCCCCGAAGCCTGAACCTCACCCGTCCCCTAATCCTAAGCCGTACGCTAACTCTAACCCGCGTCCTCACACCTACGCTCCCCCTAAAGCGTTGTCGTACCCTCCCCTGGACCCTAAACCGTCCCCGTCCCCTAACCCTAACCCTAGCCCGAACCCTAACCCTAACCCTTCCCCGAAGCCTGACCCTCACCCGTCCCCTCTTCCTAACCCGTACGCTAACACTAACCCGCGCCCTCACACGTACGCTCCCCCTAAAGCGTTGTCGTACCCTCCCCTGGACACTAAACCGTCCCCATCCCCTAACCCTAACCCTAGGCCGAACCCTAACCCTAACACTTCCCCGAAGCCTGACCCTCACCCGTCCCCTAATCCTCACCCGTACGCTAACACTACCCCGCGCCCTCACACGTACGCTCCCCCTAAAGCGTTGTCATACCCTCCCTTGGACCCTAAACCGTCCCCGTCCCCTAACCCTAACCCTAGCCCGAACCCTAACCCTAACCCTTCCCTGAAGCCTGACCCTCACCCGTCCCCTAATCCTAAGCCGTACGCTAACACTAACCCACGCCCTCACACGTACGCTCCCCCTAAAGCATTTTCGTACACTCCCCTGGACCCTAAACCGTCTCCGTCCCCTAACCCTAACCCTAGCCCGAACCCTAACCCTAACCCTTCCCCGAAGCCTGACCCTCACCCGTCCCCTAATCCTAAGCCGTACTCTAACACTAACCCGCGCCCTCACACGTACGCTCCCCCTAAAGCGTTGTCATACCCTCCCCTGGACCCTAAACCGTCCCTGTCCCCTAACCCTAACCCTAACCCTAACACTTCCCCGAAGCCTGACCCTCACCCGTCCCCTAATCCTAAGCCGTACACTAACACTAACCCGCGCCCTCACACGTACGCTCCCCCTAAAGCGTTGTCGTACCCTCCCCTGGACCCTAAACCGTCCCCGTCTCCTAACCCTAACCCTAGCGCGAACCCTAACCCTAACCCTTCCCCGAAGCCTGACCCTCACCCGTCCCCTAATCCTAAGCCGTACGCTTACACTAACCCACGCCCTCACACGTACGCTCCCCCTAAAGCGTTGTCGTACCCTCCCCTGGACCCTAAACCGTCCCAGTCCCCTAACCCTAACCCTAGCCCGAACACTAACCCTAACCCTTCCCTGAAGCCTGACCCTCAACCGTCCCCTAATCCTAAGCCGTACGCTAACACTAACCCACGCCCTCACACGTACGCTCCCCCTAAAGCGTTGTCGTACCCTCCCCTGGACGCTAAACCGTCCCCATCCCCTAACACTAACCCTAGCCTGAACCCTAACCCTAAACCTTCGCCAAAGCCTGACCCTCACACGTCCCCTAATCCTAAGCCGTACGCTAACACTAACCCGCGCCCTCACACGTACGCTCCCCATAAAGCGTTGTCGTACCCTCCCTTGGACCCTAAACCATCCCCGTCCCCTAACCCTAACCCTAGCCCGAACCCTAACCCTAACCCTTCCCCGAAGCCTGACCCTCACCCGTCCCCTAATCCTAAGCCGTACGCTAACACTAACCCACGCACTCACACGTACGCTCCCCCTAAAGCATTGTCGTACCCTCCCCTGGACCCTAAACCGTCTCCGTCCCCTAACCCTAACCCTAGCCCGAACCCTAAACCTAACCCTTCCCCGAAGCCTGACCCTCACCCGTCCCCTAATCCTAAGCCGTACGCTAACACTAACCCACACCCTCACACGTACGCTCCCCCTAAAGCGTTGTCGTACCCTCCCCTGGACCCTAAACCGTCCCCGTCCCCTAACCCTAACCCTAGCCCGAACCCTAACCCTAACCCTTCCCCGAAGCCTGACCCTCACCCGTCCCTTAATCCTAACCCGTACGCTAACACTAACCCGCGCCCTCACACGTACGCTACCCCTAAAGCGTTGTCGTACCCTCCCCTGGACCCTAAACCGTCTCCGTCCCCTAAAACTTACCCTAGCCCGAACCCTAACCCTAACACTTCCCCGAAGCCTGACCCTCACCCGTCCCCTAATCCTCACCCATACGCTAACACTAACCCGCGCCCTCACACGTACGCTCCCCCTAAAGTGTTGTCGTACCCTCCCTTGGACCCTAAACCGTGCCCGTCCCCTAACCCTAACCCTAGCCCGAACCCTAACCCTAACACTTCCCCGAAGCCTGACCCTCACCGTCCCCTAATCCTAAGCCGTACGCTACACTAACCCGTGCCCGCACACGTACGCTCCCCCTAAAGCGTTGTCGTACCCTCCCCTGGACCCTAAACCGTCCCCGTCCCCTAACCCTAACCCTAGCCCGAACCCTAACCCTAACCCTTCCCCGAAGCCTGACCCTCACCCGTCCCCTAATCCTAAGCCGTACGCTAACACTAACCCGCGCCCTCACTCGCATGCTCCCCCTAAAGCGTTGTCGTACCCTCACCTGGACCCTAAACCGTCCCCGTCCCCTAACCCGAACCCTAGCCCGAACCCTAACCCTAACCCTTCCCCGAAGCCTGACCCTCAACCGTCCCCTAATCCTAAGCCGTACGCTAACACTAACCCACGCCCTCACACGTACGCTCCCCCTAAAGCGTAGTCGTACCCTCCCCTGGACCCTAAACCGTCCCCATCCCCTAACACTAAACCTAGCCTGAAACCTAACCCTAAACCTTCGCCAAACCCTGACCCTCACACGTCCCCTAATCCTAAGCCGTACGCTAACACTAACCCGCGCCCTCACACGTACGCTCCCCATAAAGCGTTGTCGTACCCTCCCCTGGACCCTAAACCATCCCCGTCCCCTAACCCTAACCCTAGCCCGAACCCTAACCCTAACCCTTCCCCGAAGCCTGAGCCTCACCCGTCCCCTAATCCTAACCCGTACGCTAACACTAACCCGCGCCCTCACACGTACGCTCCCCCTAAAGCGTTGTCGTACCCTCCCCTGGACCCTAAACCGTCCCCGTCCCCTAACCCTAACCCTAGCCCGAACCCTAACCCTAACCCTTCCCCGAAGCCTGACACTCACCCGTTCCCTAATGCTCACCCGTACGCTAACACTAACCCGCGCCCTCACACGTACGATCCCCCTAAAGCGTTGTCGTACCCTCCCCTGGACCCTAAACCGTCCCCGTCCTCTAACCCTAACCCTAGCCCGAACCTTAACCCTAACCCTTCCCCGAAGCCTGACCCTCACCCGTCCCTCAATGCTAACCCGTACGCTAACACTAACCCGTGCCCTCACGCGTATGCTGCCCCTAAAGCGTTGTCGTACCCTCCCCTGGACCCTAAACCTTCCCGTCCCCTAACCCTAACCCTAGCCCGAACCCTAACCCTAACCCTTCCCCGAAGCCTGACCCTCACCCGTCACATAATCCTAAGCCGTACGCTAACACTAACCCACGCCATCACGCGTACGCTCCACGTAAAAAGTTGTCGTACCCTCCCCGGATCCTAAACCATCCCTGTCCCCTAACACTAACCCTAGCCTGAAGCCTAACCCTAACCCTTCCCCGAAGCCTGACCCTCACCCGTCCCCTAATCCTAAGCCGTACGCTAACTCTAACCCGCGTCCTCACACCTACGCTCCCCCTAAAGCGTTGTCGTACCCTCCCCTGGACCCTAAACCGTCCCCGTCCCCTAACCCTAACCCTAGCCCGAACCCTAACCCTAACCCTTCCCCGAAGCCTGACCCTCACCCGTCCACTCTTCCTAACCCGTACGCTAACACTAACCCGCGCCCTCACACGTACGCTCCCCCTAAAGCGTTGTCGTACCCTCCCCTGGACACTAAACCGTCCCCATCCCCTAACCCTAACCCTAGGCCGAACCCTAACCCTAACACTTCCCCGAAGCCTGACCCTCACCCGTCCCCTAATCCTCACCCGTACGCTAACACTAACCCGCGCCCTCACACGTACGCTCCCCCTAAAGCGTTGTCATACCCTCCCTTGGACCCTAAACCGTCCCCGTCCCCTAACCCTAACCCTAGCCCGAACCCTAACCCTAACCCTTCCCTGAAGCCTGACCCTCACCCGTCCCCTAATCCTAAGCCGTACGCTAACACTAACCCACGCCCTCACACGTACGCTCCCCCTAAAGCATTGTCGTACCCTCCCCTGGACCCTAAACCGTCTCCGTCCCCTAAACCTAACCCTAGCCCGAACCCTAACCCTAACCCTTCCCCGAAGCCTGACCCTCACCCGTCCCCTAATCGTAACCCGTACGCTAACAATAACCCGCGCCCTCACACGTACGCTCCCCCAAAAGCGTTGTCGTACCCTCCCCTGGACCCTAAACCATCCCCGTCCCCTAACCCTAACCCTAGCCCGAACCCTAACCCTAACCCTTCCCCGAAGCCTGACCCTCACACGTCCCTTAATCCTAACCCGTACGCTAACACTAACCCGCCCCCTCACGCGTATGCTCCCCCTAAAGCGTTGTCGTACCCTCCCCTGGACCCTAAACCGTCCCCGTCCCCTAACCCTAACCCTAGCCAGAACCCTAACCCTAAACCTTCCCCGAAACCTGACCCTCACCCGTCCCCTAATTCTAAGCCATACGCTAACACTAACCCGTGCCCTCACACGTACGTTCCCCCTAAAGCGTTGTCGTACCCTCCCCTGGACCCTAAACCGTCCCCGTCCCCTAACCCTAACCCTAGCCCGAACCCTAACCCTAACCCTTCCCCGAAGCCTGACCCTCACCCGTCCCCTAATCCTAACCCGTACGCTAACACTAACCCGCGCCCTCACACGTACGCTCCCCCTAAAGCATTGTCGTACCCTCCCCTGGACCCTAAACCATCCCCGTCCCCTAACCCTAGCCCGAACCCTAACCCTAAAACTTCCCCGAAGCCTGACCCTCACCCGTCCCCAAATCCTAACCCGTACGCTAACACTAACCCGCGCCCTCACACGTACGCTCCCCCTAACGCGTTGTCGTACCCTCCCCTGGACCTAAACCGTCCTCGTTTCCTAACCCTAACCGTAGCCCGAACCCTAACCCTAACCCTTCCCCGAAGCCTGACCCTCACCCATCCCCTAATCCTAAGCCGTACGCTAACACTAACCCGCGCCCTCACACGTACGCTCCCCCTAAAGCGTTGTCGTACCCTCCCCTGGACCCTAAACCGTCCCCGTCCCCTAACCCTAACCCTAGCCCGAACCCTAACCCTAACCCTTCCCCGAAGCCTGACCCTCACCCGTCCCCTAATACTAACCCGTACGCTAACACTAACCCACGCCCTCACACATACGCTCCCCCTAAAGCGTTGTCGTACCCTCCCCTGGACCCTAAACCGTCTCCGTCCCCTAACCCTAACCCTAGCCCGAACCCTAACCCTAACCCTTCCCCGAAGCCTGACCCTCACCCGTCCCCTAATCCTAAGGGTACGCTAACACTAACCCGCACCCTCACACGTACGCTCCCCCTAAAGCGTTGTCGTACCCTCCCCTGGACCCTAAACCGTCCCCGTCCCCTAACCCTAACCCTAGCCCGAAACCTAACCCTAACACTTCCCCGAAGCCTGACCCTCACCCGTCCCTTAATCCTAACCCGTACGCTAACACTAACCCGCGCCCTCACACGTACGCTACCCCTAAAGCGTTGTCGTACCCTCCCCTGGACCCTAAACCGTCCCCGTCCCCTAAAACTTACCCTAGCCCGAACCCTAACCCTAACACTTCCCCGAAGCCTGACCCTCACCCGTCCCCTAATCCTCTCCCGTACGCTAACACTAACCCGCGCCCTCACACGTACGCTCCCCCTAAAGTGTTGTCGTACCCTCCCTTGGACCCTAAACTGTCCCCGTCCCCTAACCCTAACCCTAGCCCGAACCCTAACCCTAACCCTTCCCCGAAGCCTGACCCTCACCGTCCCCTAATGCTAAGCCGTACGCTACACTAACCCGTGCCCTCACACGTACGCTCCCCCTAAAGCGTTGTCGTACCCTCCCCTGTACCCTAAACCGTCCCCGTCCCCTAACACTAACCCTAGCCCGAACCCTAACCCTAACCCTTCCCCGAAGCCTGACCCTCCCCCGTCCCCTAATCCTAAGCCGTACGCTAACACTAACCCGCGCCCTCACACGTACGCTCCCCATAAAGCGTTGTCGTACCCTCCCCTGGACCCTAAACCGTCCCCGTCCCCTAACCCTATCCCTAGCCCGAACCCTAACCCTAACCCTTCCCCGAAGCCTGACCCTCAACCGTCCCCTAATCCTAAGCCGTACGCTAACACTAACCCACGCCCTCACACCTACGCTCCCCCTAAAGCGTTGTCGTACCCTCCCCTGGACCCTAAACCGTCCCCATCCCCTAACACTAACCCTAGCCTGAACCCTAACCCTAAACCTTCGCCAAAGCCTGACCCTCACACGTCCCCTAATCCTAAGCCGTACGCTAACACTAACCCGCGCCCTCACACGTACGCTCCCCATAAAGCGTTGTCGTACCCTCCCCTGGACCCTAAACCATCCCCGTCCCCTAACCCTAACCCTAGCCCGAAACCTAACCCTAACCCTTCCCCGAAGCCTGACCCTCACCCGTCCCCTAATCCTAACCCGTACGCTAACACTAACCCGCGCCCTCACACGTACGCTCCCCCTAAAGCGTTGTCGTACACTCCCCTGGACCCTAAACCGTCCCCGTTCCCTATCCCTAACCCTAGCCCGAACCCTAACCCTAACCCTTCCCCGAAGCCTGAGCCTCACCCGTCCCATAATCCTAACCCGTACGCTAACACTAACCCGCGCCCTCACACGTACGCTCCCCCTAAAGCGTTGTCGTACCCTCCCCTGGACCCTAAACCGTCCCCGTCCCCTAACCCTAACCCTAGCCCGAACCCTAACCCTAACCCTTCCCCGAAGCCTGACCCTCACCCGTTCCCTAATGCTCACCCGTACGCTAACACTAACCCGCGCCCTCACACGTACGCTCCCCCTAAAGCGCGGTCGTACCCTCGCTTGGACCCTAAACCGTCCCCGTCCCCTAACCCTAAGCCTAGCCCGAACCCTAACCCTAACACTTCCCTGAAGCCTGACCCTCACCCGTCCCCTAATCCTCACCTGTACGCTAATACTAAACCGCGCCCTCACACGTACGCTCCCCCTAAAGCGTTGGCGTACCCTCCCCTGGACCCTAAACCGTCCCCGTCCCCTAACCCTAACCCTAGCCCGAACCCTAACCCTAACCCTACCCCGAAGCCTGACCCTCACCCGTCCCCTAATCCTAAGCCGTACGCTAACACTAACCCGCGCTCTCACACGTACGCTCCCCCTAAATCGTTGTCATACCCTCCCCTGGACCCTAAACCGTCCCTGTCCCCTAACCATAACCCTAGCCCGAACCCTAACCCTAACCCTTCCCCGAAGCCTGACCCTCACCCGTCACATAATCCTAAGCCGTACGCTAACACTAACCCGCGCCATCACGCGTACGCTCCACGTAAAAAGTTGTCGTACCCTCCCCGGACCCTAAACCATCCCTGTCCCCTAACACTAACCCTAGCCTGAAGCCTAATCCTAACCCTTCCCCGAAGCCTGACCCTCACCCGTCCCCTAATCCTAAGCCGTACGCTAACTCTAACCCGCGTCCTCACACCTACGCTCCCCCTAAAGCGTTGTCGTACCCTCCCCTGGACCCTAAACCGTCCCCGTCCCCTAACCGTAACCCTAGCCCGAACCCTAACCCTAACCCTTCCCCGAAGCCTGACCCTCACCCGTCCCCTCTTCCTAACCCGTACGCTAACACTAACCCGCGCCCTCACACGTACGCTCCCCCTAAAGCATTGTCGTACCCTCCCCTGGACACTAAACCGTCCCCATCCCCTAACCCTAACCCTAGGCCGAACCCTAACCCTAACACTTCCCCGAAGCCTGACCCTCACCCGTCCCCTAATCCTCACCCGTACGCTTACACTAACCCGCGCCCTCACACGTACGCTCCCCCTAAAGCGTTGTCATACCCTCCCTTGGACCCTAAACCGTCCCCGTCCCCTAACCCTAACCCTAGCCCGAACCCTAACCCTAACCCTTCCCTGAAGCCTGACCCTCACCCGTCCCCTAATCCTAAGCCGTACGCTAACACTAACCCACGCCCTCACACGTACGCTCCCCCTAAAGCATTTTCGTACCCTCCCCTGTACCCTAAACCGTCTCCGTCCCCTAACCCTAACCCTAGCCCGAACCCTAACCCTAACCCTTCCCCGAAGCCTGACCCTCACCCGTCCCCTAATCCTAAGCCGTACTCTAACACTAACCCGCGCCCTCACACGTACGCTCCCCCTAAAGCGTTGTCATACCCTCCCCTGGACCCTAAACCGTCCCTGTCCCCTAACCCTAACCCTAACCCTAACCCTTCCCCGAAGCCTGACCCTCACCCGTCCCCTAATCGTAACCCGTACGCTAACAATAACCCGCGCCCTCACACGTACGCTCCCCCAAAAGCGTTGTCGTACCCTCCCCTGGACCCTAAACCATCCCCGTCCCCTAACCCTAACCCTAGCCCGAACCCTAACCCTAACCCTTCCCCGAAGCCTGACCCTCACCTGTCCCTTAATCCTAACACGTACGCTAACACTAACCCGCGCCCTCACGCGTATGCTCCCCCTAAAGCGTTGTCGTACCCTCCCCTGGACCCTAAACCGTCCCCGTCCCCTAACCCTAACCCTAGCCCGAACCCTAACCCTAAACCTTCCCCGAAGCCTGACCCTCACCCGTCCCCTAATCCTAAGCCGTACGCTAACACTAACCCGCGCCATCACGCGTACGCTCCATGTAAACCGTTGTTGTACCCTCCCCTGGCCCCTAAACCATCCCTGTCCCCTAACACTAATCCTAGCCCGAACCCTAACCCTAAACCTTCCCCGAAGCCTGACCCTCACCCGTCCCCTAATCCTAAGCCGTACGCTAACACTAACCCGCGCCCTCACACGTACGCTCCCCCTAAAGCGTTGTCGTACCCTCCCCTGGACCCTAAACCGTCCCCGTCCCCTAACCCTAACCCTAGCCCGAACCCTAACCCTAACCCTTCCCCGAAGCCTGACCCTCACCCGTCCCCTAATCCTAACCCGTACGCTAACACTAACCCGCGCCCTCACACGTACGCTCCCCCTAATGCGTTGTCGTACCCTCCCCTGGACCCTAAAACGTCCCCGTCCCCTAACCCTAACCCTAGCCCGAACCCTAACCCTAACCCTTCCCCGAACCCTGACCCTCACCCGTCCCCTTATCCTAAGCCGTACACTAACACTAACCCGCGCCCTCACACGTACGCTCCCCCTAAAGCGTTGTCGTACCCTCCCCTGGACCCTAAACCGTCCCCGTCTCCTAACCCTAACCCTAGCGCGAACCCTAACCCTAACCCTTCCCCGAAGCCTGACCCTCACCCGTCACCTAATCCTAAGCCGTACGCTAACACTAACCCGCGCCCTCACACGTACGCTCCCCCTAAAGCGTTGTCGTACCCTCCCCTGGACCCTAAACCGTCTCCGTCCCCTAACACTAACCTTAGCCCGAACCCTAACCCTAACCCTTCCCCGAAGCCTGACCCTCACCCGTCCCCTAATCCTAACCCATACGCGAACACTAACCCGCGCCCTCACACGTACGCTCCCCTTAAAGCGTTGTCGTACCCTCCCCTGGACCCTAAACCGTCCCCGTCCCCTAATCCTATCCTTAGCCCGAACCCTAACCCTAACCTTTCCCCGAAGTTTACCCTCACCCGTCCCCTAATCCTAAGCCGTACGCTAACACTAACCGGCGCCCTCACACGTACGCTCCCCCTAAAGCATTGTCGTACCCTCCCCTGGACCCTAAACCGTCCCCGTCCCCTAACCCTAACCCTAGCCAGATCCCTAACCCTAACCCTTCCCTGAAGCCTGACCCTCACCCGTCCCCTAATCCTAAGCCGTACACTAACACTAACCCGCGCCCTCACACGTACGCTCCCCCTAAAGCGTTGTCGTACCCTCCCCTGGACCCTAAACCGTCCCCGTCTCCTAACCCTAACCCTAGCGCGAACCCTAACCCTAACCCTTCCCCGAAGCCTGACCCTCACCCGTCACCTAATCCTAAGCCGTACGCTAACACTAACCCGCGCCCTCACACGTACGCTCCCCCTAAAGCGTTGTCGTACCCTCCCCTGGACCCTAAACCTTCTCCGTCCCCTAACCCTAACCTTAGCCCGAACCCTAACCCTAACCCTTCCCCGAAGCCTGACCCTCACCCGTCCCCTAATCCTAACTCATACGCTAACACTAACCCGCGCCCTCACACGTACGCTCCCCTTAAAGCGTTGTCGTACCCTCCCCTGGACCCTAAACCGTCCCCGTCCCCTAATCCTATCCTTAGCCCGAACCCTAACCCTAAATTTTCCCCGAAGCTTACCCTCACCCGTCCCCTAATCCTAAGCCGTACGCTAACACTAACCGTCGCCCTCACACGTACGCTCCCCCTAAAGCGTTGTCGTACCCTCACCTGGACCCTAAACCTTCCCCGTCCCCTAACCCTAACCCTAGCCCGAACCCTAACCCTAACCCTTCCCCGAAGCCTGACCCTCAACCGTCCCCTAATCCTAAGCCGTACGCTAACACTAACCCACGCCCTCACACGTACGCTCCCCCTAAAGCGTTGTCGTACCCTCCCCTGGACCCTAAACCGTCCCAATCCCCTAACACTAACCCTAGCCTGAACCCTAACCCTAAACCTTCGCCAAAGCCTGACCCTCACACGTCCCCTAATCCTAAGCCGTACGCTAACACTAACCCGCGCCCTCACACGTACGCTCCCCATAAAGCGTTGTCGTACCCTCCCCTGGACCCTAAACCATCCCCGTCCCCTAACCCTAACCGTAGACCGAACCCTAACCCTAACCCTTCCCCGAAGCCTGACCCTCACCCGTCCCCTAATCCTAAGCCGTACGCTAACACTAACCCGCGCCATCACGCGTACGCTCCATGTAAACCGTTGTCGTACCCTCCCCTGGACCCTAAACCATCCCTGTCCCCTAACACTAACCCTAGCCCGAACCCTAACCCTAACCCTTCCCCGAAGCCTGACCCTCACCCATCCCCTAATCCTAAACCGTACGCTAACATGAACCCGTGCCCTCACACGTACGCTCCCCCTAAAGCGTTGTCGTACCATCCCCTGGACCCTAAACCGTCCCCGTCCCCTAACCCTAACCCTAGCCCGAACCCTAACCCTAACCCTTCCCCGAAGCCTGACCCTCACCCGTCCCCTAATCCTAACACGTACGCTAACACTAACCCGCGCCCTCACACGTACGCTCCCCCTATAGCGTTGTCGTACACTCCCCTGGACCCTAAACAGTCCCCGTCCCCTAACCCGAACCCTAAACCGAACCCTAACCCTAACCCTTCCCCGAAGCCTGACCCTCACCCGTCCCCTAATCCTGACCCATAGGCTAACACTAACCCGCGCCCTCACACGTACGCTCCCCCTAACGGATTGTCGCACCCTCCCCTGGACCCTAAACCGTCCCCGTCCCCAACCCTAACCCTAGCCCGAATCCGAACCCTAACCCTTCCCCGAAGGCTGACCCTCACCCGTACCCTAATCCTCACCCGTACGCTAACACTAACCCGCGCCCTCACACGTACGCTCCCCCTAAAGCGTTGTCGTACCCTCCCCTGGACCCTAAACCGTACCCGTCCCCTAACCCTAACCATAGCCCAAACCCTAAACCTAATCCTTCCCTGAAGACTGACCCTCACCCGTCCCCTAATCCTCACACTTACGCTAACACTTACCCACGCCCTCACACGTACGCTCCCCCTAATGCGTTGTCGTACCCTCCCCTGGACCCTAAACCGTCCCCGTCCCCTAACCCTAACCCTAGCCCGAACCCTAACCCTAACCCTTCCCCGAAGCCTGACCCTCACCCATCCCCTAATCCTAAGCCGTACGCTAACACTAACCCGCGCCCTCACACGTACGCTCCCCCTAAAGCGTTGTCGTACCCTCCCCTGGACCCTAAACCGTCCCCGTCCCCTAACCCTAACCCTAGCCCGAACCCTAACCCTAACCCTTCCCCGAAGCCTGACCCTCACCCGTCCCCTAATCCTAACCCGTACGCTAACACTAACCCGCGCCCTCACACGTACGCTCCCCCTAACGGCTTGTCGTACCCTCCCCTGGACCCTAAACCGTCCCCATCCCCTAACCCTAACCCCAGCTCGAACCCTAAACCTAACCCTTCCCCGAATCCTGACACTCACCCGTCCCCTAATCCTCACCCTTACGCTAACACTTACCCACGCCCTCACACGTACTCTCCCCCTATAGCGTTGTCGTACCCTCCCCTGGACCCTAAAAAATCCCCGTCCCCTAACCCTAACCCTAGCCCAAACCCTAACCCTAACCCTTCCCCGAAGCCTGACCCTCACCCGTCCCCTAATCCTAACCCATACGCTAACACTAACCCGCGCCCTCACACGTACGCTCCCCCTAACGGGTTGTCGTACCCTACCCTGGACCCTAAATCGTCCCCGTCCCCTAACCCTAACCCTAGCCCGAACCCTAACCCTATACCCTCTCCGAAGCCTGACCCTCACCCGTCCCCTAATCCTAAACCGTACGATAACACTAACCCACGCCCTCACGCGTACACTCCCCCTAAAGCGTTGTCGTACCCTCCCCTGGACCCTAAACCGTCCCCGTCCTCTAACCCTAACCCTAGCCCGAACCCTAACCCTAACCCTTCCCCGAAGCCTGAGCCTCACCCGTCCCCTAATCCTAACCCGTACGCTAACACTAACCCGCGCCCTCACACGTACGCTCCCCCTAAAGCGTTGTCGTACCCTCCCCTGGACCCTAAACCGTCCCCGTCCCCTAACCCTAACCCTAGCTCGAACCCTAACCCTAACCCTTCCCCGAAGCTTGACCCTCACCCGTCCCCTAATCCTCACCCTTATGCTAACACTAACCCGCGCCCTCACACGTACGCTCCCCCTAAAGTGTTGTCATACCCTCCACTGGACCCTAAACCGTCCCTGTCCCCTAACCCTAACCCTAGCCCGAACCCTAACCCTAACCTTTCCCCGAAGCCTGACCCTCACCCGTCCCCTAATCCTAAGCCTTACGCTAACACTAACCCGCGCCCTCACACGTACGCTCCCCCTAAAGCGTTGTCGTACCCTCCCCTGGACCCTAAACCGTCCCCGTCCCCTAACCCGAACCCTAGCCCGAACCCTAACCCTAACCCTTCCCCGAAGCCTGACCCTCAACCGTCCCCTAATCCTAACCCATAGGCTAACACTAACCCGCGCCCTCACACGTACGCTCCCCCTAACGGCTTGTCGTACCCTCCCCTGGACCCTAAACCGTCCCCATCCCCTAACCCTAACCCCAGCCCGAACCCTAAACCTAACCCTTCCCCGAAGCCTGACCCTCACCCGTCCCCTAATCCTCACCCTTACGCTAACACTTACCCACGCCCTCACACGTACGCTCCCCCTAAAGCGTTTTCGTACCCTCCCCTGGACCCTAAACCATCCCCGTCCCCTAACCCTAACCCTAGCCCGAACCATAACCCTAACCCTTTCCCGAAGCCTGACCCTCACCCGTCCCCTAATCCTCACCTGTACGCTAACACTAACCCGCGCCCTCACACGTACGCTCCCCCTAATGCGTTGTCGTACCCTCCCCTGGACCCTAAACCGTCCCCGTCCACTAACCCTAACCCTAGCTCGAACCCTAACCCTAACCCTTCCACGAAGCCTGACTCTCACCCGTCCCCTAATCCTAAAGCGTACGCTAACACTAACCCGCGCCCTCACACGTACACTCCCCCTAAAGCGTTGTCGTACCCTCCCCTGGACCCTAAACCGTCCCCGTACCGTAACCCGAACCCTAGCCCGAACCCTAACCCTAACCCTTCCCCGAAGCCTGACCCTCACCCGTCCCCTAATCCTAAGGCATACGCTAACACTAACCCGCGCCCTCACACGTACGCTCCCCCTAACGGGTTGTCGTACCCTCCCCTGGACCAAAACTGTCCCCGTCCCCTAACCCTAACCCTAGCCCGAACCATAACCCTAACCCTTCCCCGAAGCCTGACCCTCACCCGTCCCCTAATCCTCACCTGTACGCTAACACTAACCCGCGCCCTCACACGTACGCTCCCCCTAATGCGTTGTCATACCCTCCCCTGGACCCTAAAACGTCCCCGTCCACTAACCCTAACCCTAGCTCGAACCATAACCCTAACCCTTCCACGAAGCCTGACCCTCACCCGTCCCCTAATCCTCACCCTTATGCTAACACTAACCCGCGCCCTCACACGTACGCTCCCCCTAAAGTGTTGTCGTACCCTCCCCTGGACCCTAAACCGTCCCCGTCCCCTAACCCTAACCCTAGCCCGAACCCTAACCCTAACCCGAAGCCTGACACTCACCCGTCCCCTAATACTAACCTGTACGCTAACACTAACCCGCGCCCTCACACGTACGCTCCCTCAAAAGCGTTGTCGTACCCTCCCCTGGACCCTAAGCCGTCCCCGTCCCCTAACCCTAACCCTAGCCCGAACCCTAACCCTAACCCTTCCCCGAAGCCTGACCCTCACCCGTCCCTTAATCCTAACCCGTACGTGAACACTAACCCGCGCCCTCACACGTACGCTCCCCCTAAATTGTTGTCGTACCCTCACCTGGACCCTAAACCGTCCCCGTCCCCTAACCCTAACCCTAGCCCGAATCCTAACCGTAACCCTTCCCCGAAGGCTGACCCTCACCCGTACCCTAATCCTCACCCGTACGCTAACACTAACCCGCGCCCTCACACGTACGCTCCCCCTAAAGCGTTGTCGTACCCTCCCCTGGACCCTAAACCGTCCCCGTCCCCTAACCCTAACCCTAGCCCGAACCCTAAAGCTAACCCTTCCCCGAAGACTGACCCTCACCCGTCCCCTGATCCTCACCCTTACGCTAAAACTTACCCACGCCCTCACACGTACGGTCCCCCTAAAGCGTTGTCGTACCCTCCCCTGGACCCTAAACCGTCCCCGTCCCCTAACCCTAACCTTAGCCCAAACCCTAACCCTAACCCTTCCCCGAAGCCTGACCCTCACCCGTCCCCTAATCCTAACCCCTACGCTAACATGAACCCGCGCCCTCACACGTACGCTCCCCCTAAAGTGTTGTCGTACCCTCCCCTGGACCCTAAACCGTCCCCGTCCCCTAACCCTAACCCTAGCCCGAACCCTAACTCTAACCCTTCCCCGAAGCCTGACCCTCACCGTCCCCTAATCCTAACCCGAACGCTAACACTAACCCACGCCCTCACACGTACGCTCCCCCTAAAGCGTTGTCGTACCCTCCGCTGGACCCTAAACCGTCCCCGTCCCCTAACCCTAACCATAGCCCGAACCCTAACCCTAACCCTTCCCCTGAGCCTGACCCTCACCCGTCCCCTAATCCTCACCCGTACGCTAACACTAACCTGCGCCCTCAAACGTACGCTCCCCCTAAAGCGTTGTCGTACCCTCCCCTGGACCCTAAACCGTCCCCGTCCCCTAACCCTAACCCTAGCCCGAACCCTAACCCTAACCCTTCCCCGAAGCCTGACCCTCACCCGTCCCCTAATCCTAACCCGTACGCTAACACTAACCCGCGACCTCACGCGTACGCTCCCCCTAAAGCGTTGTTGTACCCACCCCTGGACCCTAAGCCGTCCCCGTCCCCTAACCCTAACCCTAGCAAGAACCCTAACCCTATACCCTCTCCGAAGCCTGACCCTCACCCGTCCCCTAATCCTAAACCGTACGATAACACAAACCCGCGCCCTCATGCGTACACTCCCCCTAAAGCGATTTCGTACCCTCCCCTGGCCCCTAAACCATCCCCGTCCGCTAACCCTAACCCTAGCCCGAACCCTAACCCTAACCCTTCCCCGAAGCCTGACCCTCACCCGGCCCCTAATCCTAACCCGTACGCTAACATGAACCCGCGCCATCACACGTACGCTCCCCCTAAAGCGTTGTCGTACCCTCCCCTGGACCCTAAACCGTCCCCGACCCCTAACCCTAACCCTAGCCCGAACCCTAACCCTAACACTTGCCCGAAGCCTGACCCTCAACCGTCCCCTAATCCTAACCCGTACCCTAACACTAACCCGCGCACTCACACGTACGCTCCCCCTAAAGTGTTGTCGTACCCTCCCCTGGACCCTAAACCGTCCCCGTCCCCTAACCCTAACCCTAGCCCGAACCCTAACCCTAACCCGAAGCCTGACACTCACCCGTCCCCTAATACTAAACTGTACGCTAACACTAACCCGCGCCCTCACACGTACGCTCCCTCAAAAGCGTTGTCGTACCCTCCCCTGGACCCTAAACCGTCCCCGTCCCCTAACCCTAACCCTAGCCCGAACCCTAAACCTAACCCTTCCCCGAAGCCTGACCCTCACCCGTCCCTTAATCCTAACCCGTACGTGAACACTAACCCGCGCCCTCACACGTACGCTCCCCCTAAATTGTTGTCGTACCCTCACCTGGACCCTAAACCGTCCCCGTCCCCTAACCCTAACCCTAGCCCGAATCCTAACCCTAACCCTTCCCCGAAGGCTGACCCTCACCTGTACCCTAATCCTCACCCGTACGCTAACACTAACCCGCGCCCTCACACGTACGCTCCCCCTAAAGCGTTGTCGTACCCTCCCCTGGACCCTAAACCGTCCCCGTCCCCTAACCCTAACCCTAGCCCGAACCCTAAACCTAACCCTTCCCCGAAGACTGACCCTCACCCGTCCCCTAATCCTCACCCTTACGCTAAAACTTACCCACGCCCTCACACGTACGCTCCCCCTAAAGCGTTGTCGTACCCTCCCCTGGACCCTAAACCGTCCCCGTCCCCTAACCCTAATCTTAGCCCAAACCCTAACCCTAACCCTTCCCCGAAGCCTGACCCTCACCCGTCCCCTAATCCTAACCCCTACGCTAACATGAACCCGCGCCCTCACACGTACGCTCCCCCTAAAGTGTTGTCGTACCCTCCCCTGGACCCTAAAACGACCCCGTCCCCTAACCCTAACCCTAGCCCGAACCCTAACCCTAACCCTTCCCCGAAGCCTGACCCTCACCGTCCCCTAATCCTAACCCGAACGCTAACACTAACCCACGCCCTCACACGTACGCTCCCCCTAATGCGTTGTCATACCCTCCCCTGGACCCTAAAACGTCCCCGTCCACTAACCCTAACCCTAGCTCGAACCATAACCCTAACCCTTCCACGAAGCCTGACCCTCACCCGTCCCCTAATCCTCACCCTTATGCTAACACTAACCCGCGCCCTCACACGTACGCTCCCCCTAAAGTGTTGTCGTACCCTCCCCTGGACCCTAAACCGTCCCCGTCCCCTAACCCTAACCCTAGCCCGAACCCTAACCCTAACCCGAAGCCTGACACTCACCCGTCCCCTAATACTAACCTGTACGCTAACACTAACCCGCGCCCTCACACGTACGCTCCCTCAAAAGCGTTGTCGTACCCTCCCCTGGACCCTAAGCCGTCCCCGTCCCCTAACCCTAACCCTAGCCCGAACCCTAACCCTAACCCTTCCCCGAAGCCTGACCCTCACCCGTCCCTTAATCCTAACCCGTACGTGAACACTAACCCGCGCCCTCACACGTACGCTCCCCCTAAATTGTTGTCGTACCCTCACCTGGACCCTAAACCGTCCCCGTCCCCTAACCCTAACCCTAGCCCGAATCCTAACCGTAACCCTTCCCCGAAGGCTGACCCTCACCCGTACCCTAATCCTCACCCGTACGCTAACACTAACCCGCGCCCTCACACGTACGCTCCCCCTAAAGCGTTGTCGTACCCTCCCCTGGACCCTAAACCGTCCCCGTCCCCTAACCCTAACCCTAGCCCGAACCCTAAACCTAACCCTTCCCCGAAGACTGACCCTCACCCGTCCCCTGATCCTCACCCTTACGCTAAAACTTACCCACGCCCTCACACGTACGGTCCCCCTAAAGCGTTGTCGTACCCTCCCCTGGACCCTAAACCGTCCCCGTCCCCTAACCCTAACCTTAGCCCAAACCCTAACCCTAACCCTTCCCCGAAGCCTGACCCTCACCCGTCCCCTAATCCTAACCCCTACGCTAACATGAACCCGCGCCCTCACACGTACGCTCCCCCTAAAGTGTTGTCGTACCCTCCCCTGGACCCTAAACCGTCCCCGTCCCCTAACCCTAACCCTAGCCCGAACCCTAACTCTAACCCTTCCCCGAAGCCTGACCCTCACCGTCCCTTAATCCTAACCCGAACGCTAACACTAACCCACGCCCTCACACGTACGCTCCCCCTAAAGCGTTGTCGTACCCTCCGCTGGACCCTAAACCGTCCCCGTCCCCTAACCCTAACCATAGCCCGAACCCTAACCCTAACCCTTCCCCTGAGCCTGACCCTCACCCGTCCCCTAATCCTCACCCGTACGCTAACACTAACCTGCGCCCTCAAACGTACGCTCCCCCTAAAGCGTTGTCGTACCCTCCCCTGGACCCTAAACCGTCCCCGTCCCCTAACCCTAACCCTAGCCCGAACCCTAACCCTAACCCTTCCCCGAAGCCTGACCCTCACCCGTCCCCTAATCCTAACCCGTACGCTAACACTAACCCGCGACCTCACGCGTACGCTCCCCCTAAAGCGTTGTTGTACCCACCCCTGGACCCTAAGCCGTCCCCGTCCCCTAACCCTAACCCTAGCAAGAACCCTAACCCTATACCCTCTCCGAAGCCTGACCCTCACCCGTCCCCTAATCCTAAACCGTACGATAACACAAACCCGCGCCCTCATGCGTACACTCCCCCTAAAGCGATTTCGTACCCTCCCCTGGCCCCTAAACCATCCCCGTCCGCTAACCCTAACCCTAGCCCGAACCCTAACCCTAACCCTTCCCCGAAGCCTGACCCTCACCCGGCCCCTAATCCTAACCCGTACGCTAACATGAACCCGCGCCCTCACACGTACGCTCCCCCTAAAGCGTTGTCGTACCCTCCCCTGGACCCTAAACCGTCCCCGACCCCTAACCCTAACCCTAGCCCGAACCCTAACCCTAACACTTGCCCGAAGCCTGACCCTCAACCGTCCCCTAATCCTAACCCGTACCCTAACACTAACCCGCGCACTCACACGTACGCTCCCCCTAAAGTGTTGTCGTACCCTCCCCTGGACCCTAAACCGTCCCCGTCCCCTAACCCTAACCCTAGCCCGAACCCTAACCCTAACCCGAAGCCTGACACTCACCCGTCCCCTAATACTAAACTGTACGCTAACACTAACCCGCGCCCTCACACGTACGCTCCCTCAAAAGCGTTGTCGTACCCTCCCCTGGACCCTAAACCGTCCCCGTCCCCTAACCCTAACCCTAGCCCGAACCCTAACCCTAACCCTTCCCCGAAGCCTGACCCTCACCCGTCCCTTAATCCTAACCCGTACGTGAACACTAACCCGCGCCCTCACACGTACGCTCCCCCTAAATTGTTGTCGTACCCTCACCTGGACCCTAAACCGTCCCCGTCCCCTAACCCTAACCCTAGCCCGAATCCTAACCCTAACCCTTCCCCGAAGGCTGACCCTCACCTGTACCCTAATCCTCACCCGTACGCTAACACTAACCCGCGCCCTCACACGTACGCTCCCCCTAAAGCGTTGTCGTACCCTCCCCTGGACCCTAAACCGTCCCCGTCCCCTAACCCTAACCCTAGCCCGAACCCTAACCCTAACCCTTCCCCGAAGCCTGACCCTCACCCGTCCCCTAATCCTAACCCGTACGCTAACACTAACCCGCGACCTCACGCGTACGCTCCCCCTAAAGCGTTGTTGTACCCACCCCTGGACCCTAAGCCGTCCCCGTCCCCTAACCCTAACCCTAGCAAGAACCCTAACCCTATACCCTCTCCGAAGCCTGACCCTCACCCGTCCCCTAATCCTAAACCGTACGATAACACAAACCCGCGCCCTCATGCGTACACTCCCCCTAAAGCGATTTCGTACCCTCCCCTGGCCCCTAAACCATCCCCGTCCGCTAACCCTAACCCTAGCCCGAACCCTAACCCTAACCCTTCCCCGAAGCCTGACCCTCACCCGGCCCCTAATCCTAACCCGTACGCTAACATGAACCCGCGCCCTCACACGTACGCTCCCCCTAAAGCGTTGTCGTACCCTCCCCTGGACCCTAAACCGTCCCCGACCCCTAACCCTAACCCTAGCCCGAACCCTAACCCTAACACTTGCCCGAAGCCTGACCCTCAACCGTCCCCTAATCCTAACCCGTACCCTAACACTAACCCGCGCACTCACACGTACGCTCCCCCTAAAGTGTTGTCGTACCCTCCCCTGGACCCTAAACCGTCCCCGTCCCCTAACCCTAACCCTAGCCCGAACCCTAACCCTAACCCGAAGCCTGACACTCACCCGTCCCCTAATACTAAACTGTACGCTAACACTAACCCGCGCCCTCACACGTACGCTCCCTCAAAAGCGTTGTCGTACCCTCCCCTGGACCCTAAACCGTCCCCGTCCCCTAACCCTAACCCTAGCCCGAAACCTAAACCTAACCCTTCCCCGAAGCCTGACCCTCACCCGTCCCTTAATCCTAACCCGTACGTGAACACTAACCCGCGCCCTCACACGTACGCTCCCCCTAAATTGTTGTCGTACCCTCACCTGGACCCTAAACCGTCCCCGTCCCCTAACCCTAACCCTAGCCCGAATCCTAACCCTAACCCTTCCCCGAAGGCTGACCCTCACCTGTACCCTAATCCTCACCCGTACGCTAACACTAACCCGCGCCCTCACACGTACGCTCCCCCTAAAGCGTTGTCGTACCCTCCCCTGGACCCTAAACCGTCCCCGTCCCCTAACCCTAACCCTAGCCCGAACCCTAAACCTAACCCTTCCCCGAAGACTGACCCTCACCCGTCCCCTAATCCTCACCCTTACGCTAAAACTTACCCACGCCCTCACACGTACGCTCCCCCTAAAGCGTTGTCGTACCCTCCCCTGGACCCTAAACCGTCCCCGTCCCCTAACCCTAATCTTAGCCCAAACCCTAACCCTAACCCTTCCCCGAAGCCTGACCCTCACCCGTCCCCTAATCCTAACCCCTACGCTAACATGAACCCGCGCCCTCACACGTACGCTCCCCCTAAAGTGTTGTCGTACCCTCCCCTGGACCCTAAACCGACCCCGTCCCCTAACCCTAACCCTAGCCCGAACCCTAACCCTAACCCTTCCCCGAAGCCTGACCCTCACCGTCCCCTAATCCTAACCCGAACGCTAACACTAACCCACGCCCTCACACGTACGCTCCCCCTAATGCGTTGTCATACCCTCCCCTGGACCCTAAAACGTCCCCGTCCACTAACCCTAACCCTAGCTCGAACCATAACCCTAACCCTTCCACGAAGCCTGACCCTCACCCGTCCCCTAATCCTCACCCTTATGCTAACACTAACCCGCGCCCTCACACGTACGCTCCCCCTAAAGTGTTGTCGTACCCTCCCCTGGACCCTAAACCGTCCCCGTCCCCTAACCCTAACCCTAGCCCGAACCCTAACCCTAACCCGAAGCCTGACACTCACCCGTCCCCTAATACTAACCTGTACGCTAACACTAACCCGCGCCCTCACACGTACGCTCCCTCAAAAGCGTTGTCGTACCCTCCCCTGGACCCTAAGCCGTCCCCGTCCCCTAACCCTAACCCTAGCCCGAACCCTAACCCTAACCCTTCCCCGAAACCTGACCCTCACCCGTCCCTTAATCCTAACCCGTACGTGAACACTAACCCGCGCCCTCACACGTACGCTCCCCCTAAATTGTTGTCGTACCCTCACCTGGACCCTAAACCGTCCCCGTCCCCTAACCCTAACCCTAGCCCGAATCCTAACCGTAACCCTTCCCCGAAGGCTGACCCTCACCCGTACCCTAATCCTCACCCGTACGCTAACACTAACCCGCGCCCTCACACGTACGCTCCCCCTAAAGCGTTGTCGTACCCTCCCCTGGACCCTAAACCGTCCCCGTCCCCTAACCCTAACCCTAGCCCGAACCCTAAACCTAACCCTTCCCCGAAGACTGACCCTCACCCGTCCCCTGATCCTCACCCTTACGCTAAAACTTACCCACGCCCTCACACGTACGGTCCCCCTAAAGCGTTGTCGTACCCTCCCCTGGACCCTAAACCGTCCCCGTCCCCTAACCCTAACCTTAGCCCAAACCCTAACCCTAACCCTTCCCCGAAGCCTGACCCTCACCCGTCCCCTAATCCTAACCCCTACGCTAACATGAACCCGCGCCCTCACACGTACGCTCCCCCTAAAGTGTTGTCGTACCCTCCCCTGGACCCTAAACCGTCCCCGTCCCCTAACCCTAACCCTAGCCCGAACCCTAACTCTAACCCTTCCCCGAAGCCTGACCCTCACCGTCCCCTAATCCTAACCCGAACGCTAACACTAACCCACGCCCTCACACGTACGCTCCCCCTAAAGCGTTGTCGTACCCTCCGCTGGACCCTAAACCGTCCCCGTCCCCTAACCCTAACCATAGCCCGAACCCTAACCCTAACCCTTCCCCTGAGCCTGACCCTCACCCGTCCCCTAATCCTCACCCGTACGCTAACACTAACCTGCGCCCTCAAACGTACGCTCCCCCTAAAGCGTTGTCGTACCCTCCCCTGGACCCTAAACCGTCCCCGTCCCCTAACCCTAACCCTAGCCCGAACCCTAACCCTAACCCTTCCCCGAAGCCTGACCCTCACCCGTCCCCTAATCCTAACCCGTACGCTAACACTAACCCGCGACCTCACGCGTACGCTCCCCCTAAAGCGTTGTTGTACCCACCCCTGGACCCTAAGCCGTCCCCGTCCCCTAACCCTAACCCTAGCAAGAACCCTAACCCTATACCCTCTCCGAAGCCTGACCCTCACCCGTCCCCTAATCCTAAACCGTACGATAACACAAACCCGCGCCCTCATGCGTACACTCCCCCTAAAGCGATTTCGTACCCTCCCCTGGCCCCTAAACCATCCCCGTCCGCTAACCCTAACCCTAGCCCGAACCCTAACCCTAACCCTTCCCCGAAGCCTGACCCTCACCCGGCCCCTAATCCTAACCCGTACGCTAACATGAACCCGCGCCCTCACACGTACGCTCCCCCTAAAGCGTTGTCGTACCCTCCCCTGGACCCTAAACCGTCCCCGACCCCTAACCCTAACCCTAGCCCGAACCCTAACCCTAACACTTGCCCGAAGCCTGACCCTCAACCGTCCCCTAATCCTAACCCGTACCCTAACACTAACCCGCGCACTCACACGTACGCTCCCCCTAAAGTGTTGTCGTACCCTCCCCTGGACCCTAAACCGTCCCCGTCCCCTAACCCTAACCCTAGCCCGAACCCTAACCCTAACCCGAAGCCTGACACTCACCCGTCCCCTAATACTAAACTGTACGCTAACACTAACCCGCGCCCTCACACGTACGCTCCCTCAAAAGCGTTGTCGTACCCTCCCCTGGACCCTAAACCGTCCCCGTCCCCTAACCCTAACCCTAGCCCGAACCCTAACCCTAACCCTTCCCCGAAGCCTGACCCTCACCCGTCCCTTAATCCTAACCCGTACGTGAACACTAACCCGCGCCCTCACACGTACGCTCCCCCTAAATTGTTGTCGTACCCTCACCTGGACCCTAAACCGTCCCCGTCCCCTAACCCTAACCCTAGCCCGAATCCTAACCCTAACCCTTCCCCGAAGGCTGACCCTCACCTGTACCCTAATCCTCACCCGTACGCTAACACTAACCCGCGCCCTCACACGTACGCTCCCCCTAAAGCGTTGTCGTACCCTCCCCTGGACCCTAAACCGTCCCCGTCCCCTAACCCTAACCCTAGCCCGAACCCTAAACCTAACCCTTCCCCGAAGACTGACCCTCACCCGTCCCCTAATCCTCACCCTTACGCTAAAACTTACCCACGCCCTCACACGTACGCTCCCCCTAAAGCGTTGTCGTACCCTCCCCTGGACCCTAAACCGTCCCCGTCCCCTAACCCTAATCTTAGCCCAAACCCTAACCCTAACCCTTCCCCGAAGCCTGACCCTCACCCGTCCCCTAATCCTAACCCCTACGCTAACATGAACCCGCGCCCTCACACGTACGCTCCCCCTAAAGTGTTGTCGTACCCTCCCCTGGACCCTAAACCGACCCCGTCCCCTAACCCTAACCCTAGCCCGAACCCTAACCCTAACCCTTCCCCGAAGCCTGACCCTCACCGTCCCCTAATCCTAACCCGAACGCTAACACTAACCCACGCCCTCACACGTACGCTCCCCCTAAAGCGTTGTCGTACCCTCCGCTGGACCCTAAACCGTCCCGGTCCCCTAACCCTAACCCTAGCCCGAACCCTAACCCTAACCCTTCCCCGAAGCCTGACCCTCACCCGTCCCCTAATCCTAACCCGTACGCTAACACTAACCCGCGACCTCACACGTACGCTCCCCCTAAAGCGTTGTTGTACCCACCCCTGGACCCTAAGCCGTCCCAGTCCCCTAACCCTAACCCTAGCCCGAACCCTAACCCTATACCCTCTCCGAAGCCTGACCCTCACCCGTCCCCTAATCCTAAACCGTACGATAACACAAACCCGCGCCCTCACGCGTACACTCCCCCTAAAGCGATTTCGTACCCTCCCCTGGCCCCTAAACCATCCCCGTCCGCTAACCCTAACCCTAGCCCGAACCCTAACCCTAACCCTTCCCCGAAGCCTGACCCTCACCCGTCCCCTAATCCTAACCCGTACGCTAACATGAACCCGCGCCCTCACACGTACGCTCCCCCTAAAGCGTTGTCGTACCCTCCCCTGGACCCTAAACCGTCCCCGACCACTAACCCTAACCCTAGCCCGAACCCTAACCCTAACACTTGCCCGAAACCTGACCCTCAACCGTCCCCTAATCCTAACCCGTACGCTAACACTAACCCGCGCCCTCACACGTACGCTCCCCCTAAAGCGTTGTCATACCCTCCCCTGGACCCTAAATCATCCCCGTCCCCTAACCCGAACCCTAGCCCGAACCCTAACCCTAACCCTTCCCCTGAGCCTGACCCTCACCCGTCCCCTAATCCTCACCCGTACGCTAACACTAACCCGTGCCCTCACACGTACGCTACCCCTAAAGCGTTGTCGTACCCTCCCCTGGACCCTAAACCATCCCAGTCCCCTAACCCTAACCCTAGCCCGAACCCTAACCCTAACCCTTCCCTGAGGCCTAACCCTCACCCGTCCCCTAATCCTAACCCGTACGCTAACACTAACCCGCGACCCCACACGTACGCTCCCCCTAAAGCGTTGTCGTACCCTCCCCTGGACCCTAAAGCATCCCCGTCCCCTAACCCTAACCCTAGCCCGAACCCTAAACCTATACCCTCTCCGAAGCCTGACCCTCACCCGTCCCCTAATCCTAAACCGTACGATAACACTAACCCGCGCCCTCACGCGTACACTCCCCCTAAATCGTTGTCGTACCCTCCCCTGGCCCTTAATCCGTCCCCGTCCACTAACCCTAACCCTAGCCCAAACCCTAACCCTAACCCTTCCCCGAAGCCTGACCCTCACCCGGCCCCTAATCCTAACCCGTACGCTAACATGAAACCGCGCCCTCACACGTACGCTCCCCCTAAAGCGTTGTCGTACCATCCCCTGGACCCTAAACCGTCCCCGTCCCCTAACCCTAACCCTGGCCCGAACCCTAACCCTAACCCTTCCCCGAAGCCTGACCCTCACCCGTCCCCTAATCCTAACCCGTACCTCTAACACTAACCCGTGCCCTCACACGTACGCTCCCCCTAAAGCGTTGTCGTACCCTCCCCTGGACCCTAAATCGTCCCCGTCCCCTAACCCGAACACTAGCCCGAACCCTAACCCTAACCCTTCCCCTGAGCCTGACCCTCACCCGTCCCCTAATCCTCACCCGTACGCTAACACTAACCCGCGACCCCACACGTACGCTCCCCCTAAAGCGTTGTCGTACCCTCCCCTGGACCCTAAACCGTCCCCGTCCCCTAACCCTAACCCTAGCCCGAACCCTAACCCTATACCCTCTCCGAAGCCTGACCCTCACCCGGCCCCTAATCCTAACCCGTACGCTAACATGAACCCGCGCCCTCACACGTACGCTACCCCTAAAGCGTTGTCGTACCATCCCCTGGACCCTAAACCGTCCCCGTCCCCTAACCCTAACCCTAGCCCGAACCCTAACCCTAACCCTTGCCCGAAGCCTGACCCTCACCCGGGCCCTAATCCTCAACCGTACGCTAACACTAACCCGCGCCCTCACAGGTACGCTCCCCCTAAAGCGTTGTCGTACCCTCCCCTGGACCCTAAACCGTCCCCGTCCCCTAACCCTAACCCTAGCTGGAACCCTAACCCTAACCCTTCCCCGAAGCCTAACCCTCAACCGTCCCCTAATCCTCACCCTTATGCTAACACTAACCCGCGCCCTCACACGTACGCTCCCCCTAAATTGTTGTTGTACACTCCCCTGGACCCTAAACCGTCCCCGTCCCCTAACCCTAACCCTAGCCCGAACCCTAACCCTAACCCACCCCCGAAGCCTGACCCGCACCCGTCCCCTAATCCTAACCTGTACGCTAACACTAACCCGCGCCCTCACACGTACGCTCCCTCAAAAGCGTTGTCGTACCCTCCCCTGGACCCTAAACCGTCCCCGTCCCCTAACCCTAACCCTAGCCCGAATCCTAACCCTAACCCTTCCCCGAAGGCTGACCCTCACCCGTACCCTAATCCTCACCCGTACGCTAACACTAACCCGCGCCCTCACACGTACGCTCCCCCTAAAGCGTTGTCGTACCCTCCCCTGGACCCTAAACCGTACCCGTCCCCTAACCCTAACCATAGCCCAAACCCTAAACCTAATCCTTCCCTGAAGACTGACCCTCACCCGTCCCCTAATCCTCACACTTACGCTAACACTTACCCACGCCCTCACACGTACACTCCCCCTAAAGCGTTGTCGTACCCTCCCCTGGACCCTAAACCGTCCCCGTCCCCTAACCCTAACCCTAGCCCGAACCCTAACCCTAACCCTTCCCCGAAGCCTGACCCTCACCCGTCCCCTAATCCTAACCCGAACGCTAACACTAACCCGCGCCCTCACACTTACGCTCCCCCTAAAGCATTGTCGTACCCTCCCCTGGACCCTAAACCGTCCCCGTCCCCTAACCCGAACCCTAGCCCGAACCCTAACCCTAACACTTCCCCGAAGCCTGACCCTCACCCGTCCCCTAATCCTAACCCATACGCTAACACTAACCCGCGCCTTCACACGTTCGCTCCCCCTAACGGGTTGTCGTACCCTCCCCTGGACCCTAAACCGTCCCCGTCCCCTAAACCTAACCCTAGCCCGAACCATAACCCTAACCCTTCCCCGAAGCCTGACCCTCACCCGTCCCCTAATCCTCACCCATACGCTAACACTAACCCGCGCCCTCACACGTACGCTCCCCCTAAAGCGTTGTCGTACCCTCCCCTGGACCCTAAACCGTCCCCCTCCCCTAACCCGAACCCTAGCCCGAACCCTAACCCTAACCCTTCCCCGAAGCCTGACCCTCAACCGTCCCCTAATCCTAACCCATAGGCTAACACTAACCCGCGCCCTCACACGTACGCTCCCCCTAACGGCTTGTCGTACCCTCCCCTGGACCCTAAACCGTCCCCATCCCCTAACCCTAACCCCAGCCCGAACCCTAAACCTAACCCTTCCCCGAAGCCTGACACTCACCCGTCCCCTAATCCTCACCCTTACGCTAACACTTACCCACGCCCTCACACGTACGCTCCCCCTAAAGCGTTGTCGTACCCTCCCCTGGACCCTAAACCATCCCCGTCCCCTAACCCTAACCCTAGCCCGAACCATAACCCTAACCCTTCCCCGAAGCCTGACCCTCACCCGTCCCCTATTCCTCACCTGTACGCTAACACTAACCCGCGCCCTCACACGTACGCTCCCCCTAATGCATTGTCGTACCCTCCCCTGGACCCTAAACCGTCCCCGTCCACTAACCCTAACCCTAGCTGGAACCCTAACCCTAACCCTTCCACGAAGCCTGACCCTCACCCATCCCCTAATCCTAAAGCGTACGCTAACACTAACCCGCGCCCTCACACGTACGCTCCCCCTAAAGCGTTGTCGTACCCTCCCCTGGACCCTAAACCGTCCCCGTCCCGTAACCCGAACCCTAGCCCGAACCCTAACCCTAACCCTTCCCCGAAGCCTGACCCTCACCCGTCCCCTAATCCTAACGCATACGCTAACACTAACCCGCGCCCTCACACGTACGCTCCCCCTAACGGGTTGTCGTACCCTCCCCTGGACCAAAACTGTCCCCGTCCCCTAACCCTAACCCTAGCCCGAACCATAACCCTAACCCTTCCCCGAAGCCTGACCCTCACCCGTCCCCTAATCCTCACCTGTACGCTAACACTAACCCGCGCCCTCACACGTACGCTCCCCCTAATGCGTTGTCGTACCCTCCCCTGGACCCTAAACCGTCCCCGTCCACTAACCCTAACCCTAGCTCGAACCCTAACCCTAACCCTTCCACGAAGCCTGACCCTCACCCGTCCCCTAATCCTCACACTTATGCTAACACTAACCCGCGCCCTCACACGTACGCTCCCCCTAAAGTGTTGTCGTACCCTCCCCTGGACCCTAAACCGTCCCCGTCCCCTAACCCTAACCCTAGCCCGAACCCTAACCCTAACCCGAAGCCTGACACTCACCCGTCCCCTAATACTAACCTGTACGCTAACACTAACCCGCGCCCTCACACGTACGCTCCCTCAAAAGCGTTGTCGTACCCTCCCCTGGACCCTAAACCGTCCCCGTCCCCTAACCCTAACCCTAGCCCGAACCCTAACCCTAACCCTTCCCCGAAGCCTGACCCTCACCCGTCCCTTAATCCTAACCCGTACGTGAACACTAACCCGCGCCCTCACACGTACGCTCCCCCTAAATTGTTGTCGTACCCTCACCTGGACCCTAAACCGTCCCCGTCCCCTAACCCTAACCCTAGCCCGAATCCTAACCGTAACCCTTCCCCGAAGGCTGACCCTCACCCGTACCCTAATCCTCACCCGTACGATAACACTAACCCGCGCCCTCACACGTACGCTCCCCCTAAAGCGTTGTCGTACCCTCCCCTGGACCCTAAACCGTCCCCGTCCCCTAACCCTAACCCTAGCCCGAACCCTAAACCTAACCCTTCCCCGAAGACTGACCCTCACCCGTCCCCTAATCCTCACCCTTACGCTAAAACTTACCAACGCCCTCACACGTACGCTCCCCCTAAAGCGTTGTCGTACCCTCCCCTGGACCCTAAACCGTCCCCGTCCCCTAACCCTAACCCTAGCCCGAACCCTAACCGTAACCCTTCCCCGAAGCCTGACCCTCACCCATCCCCTAATCCTAAGCCGTACGCTAACACTAACCCGCGCCCTCACACGTACGCTCCCCCTAAAACGTTGTCGTACCCTCCCCTGGACCCTAAACCGTCCCCGTCCCCTAACCCTAACCCTAGCCCGAACCCTAACCCTAACCCTTCCCCGAAGCCTGACCCTCAACCGTCCCCTAATCCTAACCCGTACGCTAACACTAACCCACGCCCTCACACATACGCTCCCCCTAAAGCGTTGTCGTACCCTCCCCTGGACCCGAAACCGTCTCCGTCCCCTAACCCTAACCCTAGCCCGAACCCTAACCCTAACCCTTCCCCGAAGCCTGACCCTGACCCGTCCCCTAATCCTAACCCCTACGCTAACATGAACCCGCGCCCTCACATGTACGCTCCCCCTAAAGTGTTGTCGTACCCTCCCCTGGACCCTAAACCGTCCCCGTTCCCTAACCCTAACCCTAGCCCGAACCCTAACCCTAACCCTTCCCCGAAGCCTGACCCTCACTGTCCCCTAATCCTAACCCGAACGCTAACACTAACCCACGCCCTCACACGTACGCTCCCCCTAAAGCGTTGTCGTACCCTCCCCTGGACCCTAAACCGTCCCCGTCCCCTAACCCTAACCCTAGACCGAACCCTAACCCTAACCCTTCCCCGAAGCCTGACCCTCACCCGTCCCCTAATCCTAACCCGTACGCTAACACTAACCCGTGACCTCACACGTACGCTCCCCCTAAAGCGTTGTTGTACCCACCCCTGGACCCTAAGCCGTCCCAGTCCCATAACCCTAACCCTAGCCCGAACCCTAACCGTATACCCTCTCCGAAGCCTGACCCTCACCCGTCCCCTAATCCTAAACCGTACGATAACACAAACCCGCGCCCTCACGCGTACACTCCCCCTAAAGCGATTTCGTACCCTCCCCTGGCCCCTAAACCATCCCCGTCCGCTAACCCTAACCCTAGCCCGAACCCTAACCCTAACACTTCCCCGAAGCCTGACCCTCACCCGTCCCCTAATCCTCACCCGTACGCTAACACTAACCTGCGCCCTCACACGTACGCTCCCCCTAAAGCGTTGTCGTACCCTCCCCTGGACCCTAAACCGTCCCCGTCCCCTAACCCGAACCCTAGCCCGAACCCTAACCCTAACCCTTCCCCTGAGCCTGACCCTCACCCGTCCCCTAATCCTCACCCGTACGCTAACACTAACCCGCGCCCTCACACGTACGCTACCCCTAAAGCGTTGTCGTACCCTCCCCTGGACCCTAAACCATCCCCGTCCCCTAACCCTAACCCTAGCCCGAACCCTAACCCTAACCCTTCCCCGAGGCCTGACCCTTACCCGTCCCCTAATCCTAACCCGTACGCTAACACTAACCCGCGCCCTCACACGTACGCTCCCCCTAAAGCGTTGTCGTACCCTCCCCTGGACCCTAAACCGTCCCCGTCCCGTAACCCGAACCCTAGCCCGAACCCTAACCCTAACCCTTCCCCGAAGCCTGACCCTCACCCGTCCCCTAATCCTAACGCATACGCTAACACTAACCCGCGCCCTCACACGTACGCTCCCCCTAACGGGTTGTCGTACCCTCCCCTGGACCAAAACTGTCCCCGTCCCCTAACCCTAACCCTAGCCCGAACCATAACCCTAACCCTTCCCCGAAGCCTGACCCTCACCCGTCCCCTAATCCTCACCTGTACGCTAACACTAACCCGCGCCCTCACACGTACGCTCCCCCTAACGGGTTGTCGTACCCTCCCCTGGACCAAAACTGTCCCCGTCCCCTAACCCTAACCCTAGCCCGAACCCTAAACCTATACCCTCTCCGAAGCCTGACCCTCACCCGTCCCCTAATCCTAAACCGTACGATAACACTAACCCGCGCCCTCACGCGTACACTCCCCCTAAATCGTTGTCGTACCCTCCCCTGGCCCTTAAACCGTCCCCGTCCACTAACCCTAACCCTAGCCCAAACCCTAACCCTAACCCTCCCCTGGACCCTAAACCGTCTCCGTCCCCTAACCCTAACCTTAGCCCGAACCCTAACCCTAACCCTTCCCCGAAGCCTGACCCTCACCCGTCCCCTAATCCTAACCCATACGCTAACACTAACCCACGCCCTCACACGTACGCTCCCCTTAAAGCCTTGTCGTACCCTCCCCTGGACCCTAAACCGTCCCCGTCCCCTAATCCTATCCTTAGCCCGAACCCTAACCCTAACCTTTCCCCGAAGCTTACCCTCCCCCGTCCCCTAATCCTAAGCCGTACGCTAACACTAACCGGCGCCCTCACACGTACGCTCCCCCTAAAGCGTTGTCGTACCCTCCCCTGGACCCTAAACCGTCCCCGTCCCCTAACCCTAACCCTAGCCAGAACCCTAACCCTAAACCTTCCCTGAAGCCTGACCCTCACCCGTCCCCTAATCCTAAGCCGTACGCTAACACTAACCCGCAGCCTCACACGTACGCTCCCCCTAAAGCGTTGTCGTACCCTCCCCTGGACCCTAAACCGTCCCCGTCCCCTAACCCTAACCCTAGGCCGAACCCTAACCCTAACCCTTCCCCGAAGCCTGACCCTCACCTGTCCCCTAATCCTAAGCCGTACGCTTACACTAACCCACGCCCTCACACGTACGCTCCCCCTAAAGCGTTGTCGTACCCTCCCCTGGAGCCTAAACCGTCCCCGTCCCCTCAACCTAGCCCGAACCCTAACCCTAACCCTTCCCCGAAGCCTGACCCTCACCCGTCCCCTAATCCTAACCCGTACGCTAACACTAACCCACGCCCTCACGCGTACGCTCCCCCTAAAGCGTTGTCGTACCCTCCCCTGGACCCTAAACCGTCTCCGTCCCCTAACCCAAACCTTAGCCCGAACCCTAACCCTAACCCTTCCCCGAAGCCTGACCCTCACCCGTCCCCTAATCCTAACACATACGCTAACACTAACCCTCGCCCTCACACGTACGCTCCCCTTAAATCGTTGTCGTACACTCCCCTGGACCCTAAACCGTCCCCGTCCCCTAACCCTAACCCTAGCCCGAACCGTAACACTAAACCTTCCCCGAAGCCTGACCCTCACCCGTCCCCTAATCCTAAACCATACGCTAACACTAACCCGGGCCCTCACACGTACGCTCCCCCTAAAGCGTTGTCGTACCCTCCCCTGGACCCTAAACCGTCCCCGTCCCCTAACCCTAACCCTAGCCCGAACCCTAACCCTAACCCTTCCCCGAAGCCTGACCCTCACCCGTCCCCTAATCCTAGCACATACGCTAACACTAACCCTCGCCCTCACACGTACGCTCCCCTTAAATCGTTGTCGTACCCTCCCCTGGACCCTAAACCGTCCCCGTCCCCTAACCCTAACCCTAGCCCGAAGCCTAACCCTAAAACTTCCCCGAAGCCTGACCCTCACCCGTCCCCTAATCCTAAACCATACGCTAACACTAACCCAGGCCCTCACACGTACGCTCCCCCTAACGCGTTGTCGTACCCTCCCCTGGACCCTAAACCGTCCCCGTCCCCTAACCCTAACCCTAGCCCGAACCCTAACCCTAACACTTCCCCGAAGCCTGACCCTCACCCGTCCCCTAATCCTAACCCGTACGCTAACACTAACCCACGCCCTCACACATACGCTCCCCCTAAAGCGTTGTCGTACCCTCCCCTGGACCCTAAACCGTCCCCGTCCCCTAACCCTAACCCTAGCCCGAACCCTAACCCTAAAACTTCCCCGAAGCCTGACCCTCACCCGTCCCCTAATCCTAAACCGTACGCAAACACTAACCCGCGCCCTCACACCTACGCTCCCCCTAAAGCGTTGTCGTACCCTCCCCTGGACCCTAAACCGTCCCCATTCCCTAACCCTAACCCTAGCCCGAACCCTAACCCTAACACTTTCCCGAAGCCTGAGCCTCACCCGTCCCCTAATCCTAAGCCGTACGCTAACACTAACCCGCGCCCTCACACGTACGCTCCCCCTAAAGCGTTGTCGTACCCTCCCCTGGACCCTAAACAATCCCCGTCCCCTAACCCTAACCCTAGACCGAACCCTAACCCTAAACCTTCCCCGAAGCCTGACCCTCACCCGTCCCCTAATGCTAAGCCGTACGCTAACACTAACCCGCGCCCTCACATGTACGCTCCCCCTAAAGCATTGTCGTACCCTCCCCTGGACCCTAAACAATCCCCTAAACCTAACCCTAGCCCGAACCCTAACCCTAACCCTTCCCCGAACCCTGAACCTCACCCGTCCCCTAATCCTAAGCCGTACGCTAACACTAACCCGCGCGCTCACACGTACGCTCCCCCTAAAGCGTTGTCGTACCCTCCCCTGGACCCTAAACCGTCCCCGTCCCCTAACCCTAACCCTAGCCCGAACCCTAACCCTAACCCTTCCCCGAAGCCTGACACTCACCCGTCCCCTAATCCTAACCCGTACGCTAACACTAACGCGCGCCCTCACACGTACGCTCCCCGTAAAGCGTTGTCGTACCCTCCGCTGGACCCTAAACCGTCCCCGTCCCCTAACCCTAACCCTAGCCCGAACCCTAACCCTAAAACTTCCCCGAAGCCTGACCCTCACCCGTCCCCTAATCCTAACCCGTACGCTAACACTAACCCGCGCCCTCACACGTACGCTCCCCCTTAAGCGTTGTCGTACCCTCCCCTGGACCCTAAACCGTCCCCGTCCCCTAACCCTAACCCTAGCCCGAACCCTAACCCTAACCCTTCCCCGAAGCCTGACCCTCACCCGTCCCCTAATCCTAACCCGTACACTAACACTAACCCGCGCCCTCAGACGTACGCTCCCTGTAAAGCGTTGTCGTACCCTCCCCTGGACCCTAAACCGTCCCCGTCCCCTAACCCTAACCCTAGCCCGAACCCTAACCCTAACCCTTCCCCGAAGCCTGACCCTCACCCGTCCCCTAATCCTAACCCGTACGCAAACACTAACCCGCGCCCTCACACCTACGCTCCCCCTAAAGCGTTGTCGTACCCTCCCCTGGACCCTAAACCGTCCCCATCCCCTAAACCTAACCCTAGCCCGAACCCTAACCCTAACCCTTCCCCGAAGTCTGACCCTCACCCGTCCCATAATCCTAAGACGTACACTAACACTAACCCGCGCCCTCACACGTACGCTCACCCTAAAGCGTTGTCGTACCCTCCCCTGGACCCTAAACCGTCCCCGTCCCCTAACCGTAACCCTAGCCCGAACCCTAACCCTAACCCTTCCCCGAAGCCTGACCCTCACCCGTCCCCTAATCCTAACCCGTACGCTAACACTAACCCGCGCCCTCACACGTACGCTCCCCCCAAAGCGTTGTCGTACCCTCCCCTGGACCCTAAACCGTCTTCGTACCCTAACCCTAACCCTAGCCCGAACCCTAACCCTCACCCTTCCCCGAAGCCTGACCCTCACCCGTCCCCTAATCCTAACCCATACGCTAACACTAACCCGAGCCCTCACACGTACGCTCCCCCGAAAGCGTTGTCGTACCCTCCCCTGGACCCTAAACCGTCCCCATCCCCTAACCCTAACCCTATCCCGAACCCTAACCCTAACCCTTCCCCGAAGCCTGACCCTCAAACGTCCCATAATCCTAACCCGTACGCTAACACTAACCCGCGCCCTCACACGTACGCTCCCGCTAAAGCGTTGTCGTACCCTCCCCTGGACCCTAAACCGTCCCCGTCCCCTAACCCTAACCCTAGCCCGAACCCTAACCCTAACCCTTCCCCGAAGCCTGACCCTCACCCGTCCCCTAATAGTAACACGTACGCTAACACTAACCCGCGCCCTCACACGTACGCTCCCCCTAAAGCGTTGTCGTACCCTCCCCTGGACCCTAAACCGTCCCCGTCCACTAACCCTAACCCTAGCCCGAACCGTAACACTAACCCTTCCCCGAAGCCTGACCCTCACCCGTCCCCTAATCCTCACCCGTACGCTAACACTAACCCGTGCCCTCACACCTACGCTCCCCATAAAGCGTTGTCGTACGCTCCCCTGGACCCTAAACAGTCCCCGTCCCCTAACCCTAACCCTAGCCCGAACCCTAACCCTAACCCTTCCCTGAAACCTGACCCTCACCCGTCCCCTAATCCTAACCCGTACGCTAACACTAACCCACGCCCTCACACGTACGCTCCCCCTAAAGCGTTGTCGTACCCTCCCCTGGACCGTAAACCGTCCCCGTCCCCTAAACCGAACCGTATCCCGAACCCTAACCCTAACACTTCCCCGAAGCCTGACCCTCACCCGTCCCCTAATCCTAACCCGTACGCTAACACTAACCTGCGCCCTCACACCTACGCTCCCCCTAAAGCGTTGTCGTACCCTCCCCTGGACCCTAAACCGTCCCCATCCCCTAAACCTAACCCTAGCCCGAACCCTAACCCTAACCCTTTCCCGAAGCCTGAGCCTCACCCGTCCCCTAATCCTAAGCCGTACGCTAACACTAACCCGCGCCCTCATACGTACGCTCCCCCTAAAGCGTTGTCGCACCCTCCCCTGGACCCTAAACTGTCCCCGTCCCCTAACCCTAACCCTAGCCCGAACCCTAACCCTAATCCTTCCCCGAAGCCTGACCCTCACCCGTCCCCTAATCCTAAGCCGTACGCTAACACTAACTCGCGCCCTCACACGTACGCTCCCCCTAAAGAGTTGTCGTACCCTCCCCTGGACCCTAAACCGTCCCCGTCCCCTAACCCTAACCCTAGCCCGAACCCTAACCCTAACCCTTCCCCGAAGCCTGACCCTCACCCGTCCCCTAATCCTAACCCGTACGCTAACACTAACCCGCGCCCTCACACGTACGCTCCCCCTTAAGCGTTGTCGTACCCTCCCCTGGAGCCTAAACCGTCCCCGTCCCCTAACCCTAACCCTAGCCCGAACCCTAACCCTAACCCTTCCCCGAAGCCTGACCCTCACCCGTCCCCTAATCCTAACCCGTACACTAACACTAACCCGCGCCCTCAGACGTACGCTCCCTGTAAAGCGTTGTCGTACCCTCCCCTGGACCCTAAACCGTCCCCGTCCCCTAACCCTAACCCTAGCCCGAACCCTAACCCTAACCCTTCCCCGAAGCCTGACCCTCACCCGTCCCCTAATCCTAACCCGTACGCAAACACTAACCCGCGCCCTCACACCTACGCTCCCCCTAAAGCGTTGTCGTACCCTCCCCTGGACCCTAAACCGTCCCCATCCCCTAAACCTAACCCTAGCCCGAACCCTAACCCTAACCCTTCCCCGAAGTCTGACCCTCACCCGTCCCATAATCCTAAGACGTACACTAACACTAACCCGCGCCCTCACACGTACGCTCACACTAAAGCGTTGTCGTACCCTCCCCTGGACCCTAAACCGTCCCCGTCCCCTAACCGTAACCCTAGCCCGAACCCTAACCCTAACCCTTCCCCGAAGCCTGACCCTCACCCGTCCCCTAATCCTAACCCGTACGCTAACACTAACCCGCGCCCTCACACGTACGCTCCCCCCAAAGCGTTGTCGTACCCTCCCCTGGACCCTAAACCATCTTCGTACCCTAACCCTAACCCTAGCCCGAACCCTAACCCTCACCCTTCCCCGAAGCCTGACCCTCACCCGTCCCCTAATCCTAACCCATACGCTAACACTAACCCGAGCCCTCACACGTACGCTCCCCCGAAAGCGTTGTCGTACCCTCCCCTGGACCCTAAACCGTCCCCATCCCCTAACCCTAACCCTATCCCGAACCCTAACCCTAACCCTTCCCCGAAGCCTGACCCTCAAACGTCCCATAATCCTAACCCGTACGCTAACACTAACCCGCGCCCTCACACGTACGCTCCCGCTAAAGCGTTGTCGTACCCTCCCCTGGACCCTAAACCGTCCCCGTCCCCTAACCCTAACCCTAGCCCGAACCCTAACCCTAACCCTTCCCCGAAGCCTGACCCTCACCCGTCCCCTAATAGTAACACGTACGCTAACACTAACCCGCGCCCTCACACGTACGCTCCCCCTAAAGCGTTGTCGTACCCTCCCCTGGACCCTAAACCGTCCCCGTCCACTAACCCTAACCCTAGCCCGAACCGTAACACTAACCCTTCCCCGAAGCCTGACCCTCACCCGTCCCCTAATCCTCACCCGTACGCTAACACTAACCCGTGCCCTCACACCTACGCTCCCCATAAAGCGTTGTCGTACGCTCCCCTGGACCCTAAACAGTCCCCGTCCCCTAACCCTAACCCTAGCCCGAACCCTAAACCTAACCCTTCCCTGAAACCTGACCCTCACCCGTCCCCTAATCCTAACCCGTACGCTAACACTAACCCACGCCCTCACACGTACGCTCCCCCTAAAGCGTTGTCGTACCCTCCCCTGGACCGTAAACCGTCCCCGTCCCCTAAACCGAACCGTATCCCGAACCCTAACCCTAACACTTCCCCGAAGCCTGACCCTCACCCGTCCCCTAATCCTAACCCGTACGCTAACACTAACCTGCGCCCTCACACCTACGCTCCCCCTAAAGCGTTGTCGTACCCTCCCCTGGACCCTAAACCGTCCCCATCCCCTAAACCTAACCCTAGCCCGAACCCTAACCCTAACCCTTTCCCGAAGCCTGAGCCTCACCCGTCCCCTAATCCTAAGCCGTACGCTAACACTAACCCGCGCCCTCATACGTACGCTCCCCCTAAAGCGTTGTCGCACCCTCCCCTGGACCCTAAACTGTCCCCGTCCCCTAACCCTAACCCTAGCCCGAACCCTAACCCTAATCCTTCCCCGAAGCCTGACCCTCACCCGTCCCCTAATCCTAAGCCGTACGCTAACACTAACTCGCGCCCTCACACGTACGCTCCCCCTAAAGAGTTGTCGTACCCTCCCCTGGACCCTAAACCGTCCCCGTCCCCTAACCCTAACCCTAGCCCGAACCCTAACCCTAACCCTTCCCCGAAGCCTGACCCTCACCCGTCCCCTAATCCTAACCCGTACGCTAACACTAACCCACGCCCTCACACGTACGCTCCCCCTAAAGCATTGTAGTACCCTCCCCTGGACCCTAAACCGTCCCCGTCCCCTAAACCTAGCCCGAACCCTAACCCTAACCCTTCCCCGAAGCCTGACCCTCACCCGTCCCCTAATCCTAACCCGTACGCTAACACTAACCCGCGCCCTCACGCGTACGCTCCCCCTAAAGCGTTGTCGTACCCTCCCCTGGACCCTAAACCGTCCCCATCCCCTAACCCTAACCCTAGCCCGAACCCTAACCCTAACCCTTCCCCGAAGCCTGACCCTCACCCGTCCCCTAATCCTAACCCGTACGCTAACACTAACCCGCGCCCTCACACGTACGCTCCCCCTAATGCGTTGTCGTACCCTCCCCTGGACCCTAAACCGTCCCCGTCCCCTAATCCTATCCTTAGCCCGAACCCTAACCCTAACCTTTCCCCGAAGCTTACCCTCACCCGTCCCCTAAACCTAAGCCGTACGCTAACACTAACTGGCGCCCTCACACGTACGCTCCCCCTAAAGCGTTGTCGTACCCTCCCCTGGACCCTAAACCGTCCCCGTCCCCTAACCCTAACCCTACACCGAACCCTAACCCTAACACTTCCCCGAAGCCTGACCCTCACCCGTCCCCTAATCCTAAGCCGTACGCTAACACTAACCCGCGCCCTCACACGTACGCTCCCCCTAACGCGTTGTCCTACCCCCCCTTGGACCTAAACCGTCCCCGTTTCCTAACCCTATCCCTAGCCCAAACCCTAACCCTAACCCTTCCCCGAAGCCTGACCCTCACCCGTCCCCTAATCCTAAGCCGTACGCTAACACTAACCCGCGCCCTCACACGTACGCTCCCCCTAAAGCGTTGTCGTACCCTCCCCTGGACCCTAAACCGTCCCCGTCCCCTAACCCTGACCCTAGCCCGAACCCTATCCCTAACCCTTCCCCTTAGCCTGACCCTCACCCGTCCCCTAATCCTAACCCGTACGCTAACACTAACCCACGCCCTCACACATACGCTCCCCCTAAAGCGTTGTCGTACCCTCCCCTGGACCCTAAACCGTCCCCGTCCCCTAACCCTAACCCTAGCCCGAACCCTAACCCTAAACCTTCCCCGACGTCTGACCCTCACCCGTCCCCTAATCCTAACACGTACGCAAACACTAACCCGCGCCCTCACACCTACGCTCCCCCTAAAGCGTTGTCGTACCCTCCCCTGGACCCTAAACCGTCCCCATCCCCTAACCCTAACCCTAGCCCGAACCCTAACCCTAACCCTTCCCCGAAGCCTGACCCTCACCCGTCCCCTAATCCTAACCCGTACGCTAACACTAACCCACGCCCTCACACGTACGCTCCCCCTAAAGCGTTGTCGTACCCTCCCCTGGACCCTAAACCGTCCCCGTCACCTAAACCTAGCCCGAACCCTAACCCTAACCCTTCCCCGAAGCCTGACCCTCACCCGTCCCCTAATCCTAACCCGTACGCTAACACTAACCCGCGCCCTCACACGTACGCTCCCCCTAATGCGTTGTCGTACCCTCCCCTGGACCCTAAAACGTCCCCGTCCCCTAACCCTAACCCTAGCCCGAACCCTAACCCTAACCCTTCCCCGAACCCTGACCCTCACCCGTCCCCTAATCCTAAGCCGTACACTAACACTAACCCGCGCCCTCACACGTACGCTCCCCCTAAAGCGTTGTCGTACCCTCCCCTGGACCCTAAACCGTCCCCGTCTCCTAACCCTAACCCTAGCGCGAACACTAACCCTAACCCTTCCCCGAAGCCTGACCCTCACCCGTCACCTAATCCTAAGCCGTACGCTAACACTAACCCGCGCCCTCACACGTACGCTCCCCCTAAAGCGTTGTCGTACCCTCCCCTGGACCCTAAACCGTCTCCGTCCCCTAACCCTAACCTTAGCCCGAACCCTAACCCTAACCCTTCCCCGAAGCCTGACCCTCACCCGTCCCCTAATCCTAACCCGTACGCTATCACTAACCCGCGCCCTCACACGTACGCTCCCCCTAATGCGTTGTCGTACCCTCCCCTGGACCCTAAAACGTCCCCGTCCCCTAACCCTAACCCTAGCCCGAACCCTAACCCTAACCCTTCCCCGAACCCTGACCCTCACCCGTCCCCTAATCCTAAGCCGTACACTAACACTAACCCGCGCCCTCACACGTACGCTCCCCCTAAAGCGTTGTCGTACCCTCCCCTGGACCCTAAACCGTCCCCGTCCCCTAACCCTAACCCTAGCCCGAACCCTAACCCTAACCCTTCCCCTTAGCCTGACCCTCACCCGTCCCCTAATCCTAACCCGTACGCTAACACTAACCCACGCCCTCACACATACGCTCCCCCTAAAGCGTTGTCGTACCCTCCCCTGGACCCTAAACCGTCCCCGTCCCCTAACCCTAACCCTAGCCCGAACCCTAACCCTAAACCTTCCCCGACGTCTGACCCTCACCCGTCCCCTAATCCTAACACGTACGCAAACACTAACCCGCGCCCTCACACCTACGCTCCCCCTAAAGCGTTGTCGTACCCTCCCCTGGACCCTAAACCGTCCCCGTCCCCTAACCCTAGCCCGAACCCTAACCCTAAAACTTCCCCGAAGCCTGACCCTCACCCGTCCCCAAATCCTAACCCGTACGCTAACACTAACCCGCGCCCTCACACGTACGCTCCCCCTAAAGCGTTGTCGTACCCTCCCCTGGACCCTATACCGTCCCCGTCCCCTAACCCTAACCCTAGCCCGAACCCTAACCCTAACCCTTCCCCGAAGCCTGACCCTCACCCGTCCCCTAATCCTAACCCGTACGCTAACACTAACCCGCGCCCTCACACGTACGCTCCCCCTAAAGCATTGTCGTACCCTCCCCTGGACCCTAAACCGTCCCCGTCCCCTAACCCTAGCCCAAACCCTAACCCTAAAACTTCCCCGAAGCCTGACCCTCACCCGTCCCCAAATCCTAACCCGTACGCTAACACTAACCCGCGCCCTCACACGTACGCTCCCCCTAAAGCGTTGTCGTACCCTCCCCTGGACCCTAAACCGTCCCCGTCCCCTAACCCTAACCCTACACCGAACCCTAACCCTAACACTTCCCCGAAGCCTGACCCTCACCCGTCCCCGAATCCTAAGCCGTACGCTAACACTAATCCGCGCCCTCACACGTACGCTCCCCCTAACGCGTTGTCCTACCCCCCCTTGGACCTAAACCGTCCCCGTTTCCTAACCCTATCCCAAGCCCAAACCCTAACCCTAACCCTTCCCCGAAGCCTGACCCTCACCCGTCCCCTAATCCTAAGCCGTACGCTAACACTAACCCGCGCCCTCACACGTACGCTCCCCCTAAAGCGTTGTCGTACCCTCCCCTGGACCCTAAACCGTCCCCGTCCCCTAACCCTAACCCTAGCCCGAACCCTAACCCTAACACTTCCCCGAAGCCTGACCCTCACCTGTCCCCTAATCCTAAGCCGTACGCTTACACTAACCCACGCCCTCACACGTACGCTCCCCCTAAAGCGTTGTCGTACCCTCCCCTGGACCCTAAACCGTCCCCGTCCCCTAAACCTAGCCCGAACCCTAACCCTAACCCTTCCCCGAAGCCTGACCCACACCCGTCCCCTAATCCTAACCCGTACGCTAACACTAACCCACGCCCTCACGCGTACGCTCCCCCTAAAGCGTTGTCGTACCCTCCCCTGGACCCTAAACCGTCCCCGTCCCCTAACCCTAACCCTAGCCCGAACCCTAACCCTAACCCTTCCCCGAATCCTGACCCTCACCCGTCCCCTAATCCTAACCCGTACGCTAACACTAACCCGCGCCCTCACACGTACGCTCCCCCTAATGCGTTGTCGTACCCTCCCCTGGACCCTAAACCGTCCCCGTCCCCTAATCCTATCCTTAGCCCGAACCCTAACCGTAAACTTTCCCCGAAGCTTACCCTCACCCGTCCCCTAAACCTAAGCCGTACGCTAACACTAACCAGCGCCCTCACACGTACGCTCCCCCTAAAGCGTTGTCGTACCCTCCCCTGGACCCTAAACCGTCCCCGTCCCCTAACCCTAACCCTAGCCCGAACCCTAACCCTAAAACTTCCCCGAAGCCTGACCCTCACCCGTCCCCAAATCCTAACCCGTACGCTAACACTAACCCGCGCCCTCACACGTACGCTCCCCCTAAAGCGTTGTCGTACCCTCCCCTGGACCCTAAACCGTCCCCGTCCCCTAACCCTAACCCTACACCGAACCCTAACCCTAACACTTCCCCGAAGCCTGACCCTCACCCGTCCCCTAATCCTAAGCCGTACGCTAACACTAACCCGCGCCCTCACACGTACGCTCCCCCTAACGCGTTGTCGTACCCTCCCTTGGACCTAAACCGTCCCCGTTTCCTAACCCTAACCCTAGCCCGAACCCTAACCCTAACCCTTCCCCTTAGCCTGACCCTCACCCGTCCCCTAATCCTAACCCGTACGTTAACACTAACCCACGCCCTCACACATACGCTCCCCCTAAAGCGTTGTCGTACCCTCCCCTGGACCCTAAACCGTCCCCGTCCCCTAACCCTAACCCTAGCCCGAACCCTAACCCTAAACCTTCCCCGAAGTCTGACCCTCACCCGTCCCCTAATCCTAACACGTACGCAAACACTAACCCGCGCCCTCACACCTACGCTCCCCCTAAAGCGTTGTCGTACCCTCCCCTGGTCCCTAAACCGTCCCCATCCCCTAACCCTAACCCTAGCCTGAACCCTAACCCTAACACTTCCCCGAAGCCTGACCCTCACCCGTCCCCTAATCCTAACCCGTACGCTAACACTAACCCACGCCCTCACACGTACGCTCCCCCTAAAGCGTTGTCGTACCCTCCCCTGGACCCTAAACCGTCCCCGTCCCCTAAACCTAGCCCAAACCCTAACCCTAACCCTTCCCCGAAGCCTGACCCTCACACGTCCCCTAATCCTATCCCGTACGCTAACACTAACCCGCGCCCTCATGCGTACGCTCCCCCTAAAGCGTTGTCGTACCCTCCCCTGGACCCTAAACCGTCCCCGTCCCCTAAACCTAGCCCGAACCCTAACCCTAACCCTTCCCCGAAGCCTGACCCTCACACGTCCCCTAATCCTATCCCGTACGCTAACACTAACCCGCGCCCTCATGCGTACGCTCCCCCTAAAGCGTTGTCGTACCCTCCCCTGGACCCTAAACCGTCCCCGTCCCCTAACCCTAACCCTAGCCCGAACACTAACCCTAACCCTTCCCCGAAGCCTGACCCTCACCCGTCCCCTAATCCTAACCCGTACGCTAACACTAACCCGCGCCCTCACACGTACGCTCCCCCTAATGCGTTGTCGTACCCTCCCCTGGACCCTAAAACGTCCCCGTCCCCTAACCCTAACCCTAGCCCGAACCCTAACCCTAACCCTTCCCCGAAACCTGACCCTCACCCGTCCCCTAATCCTAAGCCGTACCCTAACACTAACCCGCGCCCTCACACGTACGCTCCCCCTAAAGCGTTGTCGTACCCTCCCCTGGACCCTAAACCTTCCCCGTCTCCTAACCCTAACCCTAGCGCGAACCCTAACCCTAACCCTTCCCCGAAGCCTGACCCTCACCCGTCACCTAATCCTAAGCCGTACGCTAACACTAACCCGCGCCCTCACACGTACGCTCCCCCTAAAGCGTTGTCGTACCCTCCCCTGGACCCTAAACCGTCTCCGTCCCCTAACCCTAACCCTAGCCCGAACCCTAACCCTAACCCTTCCCTGAAGCCTGACCCTCAACCGTCCCCTAATCCTAAGCCGTATGCTAACACTAACCCACGCCCTCACACGTACGCTCCCCCTAAAGCGTTGTCGTACCCTCCCCTGGACCCTAAACCGTCCCCATCCCCTAACACTAACCCTAGCCTGAACCCTAACCCTAAACCTTCGCCAAAGCCTGACCCTCACACGTCCCCTAATCCTAAGCCGTACGCTAACACTAACCCGCGCCCTCACACGTACGCTCCCCATAAAGCGTTGTCGTACCCTCCCTTGGACCCTAAACCATCCCCGTCCCCTAACCCTAACCCTAGCCCGAACCCTAACCCTAACCCTTCCCCGAAGCCTGACCCTCACCCGTCCCCTAATCCTAAGCCGTACGCTAACACTAACCCACGCACTCACACGTACGCTCCCCCTAAAGCATTGTCGTACCCTCCCCTGGACCCTAAACCGTCTCCGTCCCCTAACCCTAACCCTAGCCCGAACCCTAACCCTAACCCTTCCCCGAAGCCTGACCCTCACCCGTCCCCTAATCCTAAGCCGTACGCTAACACTAGCCCGCACCCTCACACGTACGCTCCCCCTAAAGCGTTGTCGTACCCTCCCCTGGACCCTAAACCGTCCCCGTCCCCTAACCCTAACCCTAGCCCGAACCCTAACCCTAACCCTTCCCCGAAGCCTGACCCTCACCCGTCCCTTAATCCTAACCCGTACGCTAACACTAACCCGCGCCCTCACACGTACGCTACCCCTAAAGCGTTATCGTACACTCCCCTGGACCCTAAACCGTCCCCGTCCCCTAAAACTTACCCTAGCCCGAACCCTAACCCTAACACTTCCCCGAAGCCTGACCCTCACCCGTCCCCTAATCCTCACCCGTACGCTAACACTAACCCGCGCCCTCACACGTACGCTCCCCCTAAAGTGTTGTCGTACCCTCCCTTGGACCCTAAACCGTCTCCTTCCCATAACCCTAACCCTAGCCCGAACCCTAACCCTAACCCTTCCCCGAAGCCTGACCCTCACCGTCCCCTAATCCTAACCCGTACGCTACACTAACCCATGCCCTCACACGTACGCTCCCCCTAAAGTGTTGTCGTACCCTCCCCTGGACCCTAAACCGTCCCCGTCCCCTAACCCTAACCCTAGCCCGAACCCTAACCCTAAACCTTCCCCGAAGTCTGACCCTCACCCGTCCCCTAATCCTAACACGTATGCAAACACTAACCCGCGCCCTCACACCTACGCTCCCCCTAAAGCGTTGTCGTACCCTCCCCTGGACCCTAAACCGTCCCCATCCCCTAACCCTAACCCTAGCCCGAACCCTAACCCTAACCCTTCCCCGAAGCCTGACCCTCACCCGTCCCCTAATCCTAACACGTACGCAAACACTAACCCGCGCCCTCACACCTACGCTCCCCCTAAAGCGTTGTCGTACCCTCCCCTGGACCCTAAACCGTCCCCGTCCCCTAACCCTAGCCCGAACCCTAACCCTAAAACTTCCCCGAAGCCTGACCCTCACCCGTCCCCAAATCCTAACCCGTACGCTAACACTAACCCGCGCCCTCACACGTACGCTCCCCCTAAAGCGTTGTCGTACCCTCCCCTGGACCCTATACCGTCCCCGTCCCCTAACCCTAACCCTAGCCCGAACCCTAACCCTAACCCTTCCCCGAAGCCTGACCCTCACCCGTCCCCTAATCCTAACCCGTACGCTAACATCAACCCGCGCCCTCACACGTACGCTCCCCCTAAAGCATTGTCGTACCCTCCCCTGGACCCTAAACCGTCCCCGTCCCCTAACCCTAGCCCAAACCCTAACCCTAAAACTTCCCCGAAGCCTGACCCTCACCCGTCCCCAAATCCTAACCCGTACGCTAACACTAACCCGCGCCCTCACACGTACGCTCCCCCTAAAGCGTTGTCGTACCCTCCCCTGGACCCTAAACCGTCCCCGTCCCCTAACCCTAACCCTACACCGAACCCTAACCCTAACACTTCCCCGAAGCCTGACCCGCACCCGTCCCCGAATCCTAAGCCGTACGCTAACACTAATCCGCGCCCTCACACGTACGCTCCCCCTAACGCGTTGTCCTACCCCCCCTTGGACCTAAACCGTCCCCGTTTCCTAACCCTATCCCAAGCCCAAACCCTAACCCTAACCCTTCCCCGAAGCCTGACCCTCACCCGTCCCCTAATCCTAAGCCGTACGCTAACACTAACCCGCGCCCTCACACGTACGCTCCCCCTAAAGCGTTGTCGTACCCTCCCCTGGACCCTAAACCGTCCCCGTCCCCTAACCCTAACCCTAGCCCGAACCCTAACCCTAACCCTTCCCCGAAGCCTGACCCTCACCTGTCCCCTAATCCTAAGCCGTACGCTTACACTAACCCACGCCCTCACACGTACGCTCCCCCTAAAGCGTTGTCGTACCCTCCCCTGGACCCTAAACCGTCCCCGTCCCCTAAACCTAGCCCGAACCCTAACCCTAACCCTTCCCCGAAGCCTGACCCACACCCGTCCCCTAATCCTAACCCGTACGCTAACACTAACCCACGCCCTCACGCGTACGCTCCCCCTAAAGCGTTGTCGTACCCTCCCCTGGACCCTAAACCGTCCCCGTCCCCTAACCCTAACCCTAGCCCGAACCCTAACCCTAACCCTTCCCCGAATCCTGACCCTCACCCGTCCCCTAATCCTAACCCGTACGCTAACACTAACCCGCGCCCTCACACGTACGCTCCCCCTAATGCGTTGTCGTACCCTCCCCTGGACCCTAAACCGTCCCCGTCCCCTAATCCTATCCTTAGCCCGAACCCTAACCGTAAACTTTCCCCGAAGCTTACCCTCACCCGTCCCCTAAACCTAAGCCGTACGATAACACTAACCAGCGCCCTCACACGTACGCTCCCCCTAAAGCGTTGTCGTACCCTCCCCTGGACCCTAAACCGTCCCCGTCCCCTAACCCTAACCCTAGCCCGAACCCTAACCCTAAAACTTCCCCGAAGCCTGACCCTCACCCGTCCCCAAATCCTAACCCGTACGCTAACACTAACCCGCGCCCTCACACGTACGCTCCCCCTAAAGCGTTGTCGTACCCTCCCCTGGACCCTAAACCGTCCCCGTCCCCTAACCCTAACCCTACACCGAACCCTAACCCTAACACTTCCCCGAAGCCTGACCCTCACCCGTCCCCTAATCCTAAGCCGTACGCTAACACTAACCCGCGCCCTCACACGTACGCTCCCCCTAACGCGTTGTCGTACCCTCCCTTGGACCTAAACCGTCCCCGTTTCCTAACCCTAACCCTAGCCCGAACCCTAACCCTAACACTTCCCCGAAGCCTGACCCTCACCCGTCCCCTAATCCTAAGCCGTACGCTAACACTTACCCGCGCCCTCACACGTACGCTCCCCCTAAAGCGTTGTCGTACCCTCCCCTGGACCCTAAACCGTCCCCGTCCCCTAACCCTAACCCTAGCCCGAACCCTAACCCTAACCCTTCCCCTTAGCCTGACCCTCACCCGTCCCCTAATCCTAACCCGTACGTTAACACTAACCCACGCCCTCACACATACGCTCCCCCTAAAGCGTTGTCGTACCCTCCCCTGCACCCTAAACCGTCCCCGTCCCCTAACCCTAACCCTAGCCCGAACCCTAACCCTAAACCTTCCCCGAAGTCTGACCCTCACCCGTCCCCTAATCCTAACACGTACGCAAACACTAACCCGCGCCCTCACACCTACGCTCCCCCTAAAGCGTTGTCGTACCCTCCCCTGGACCCTAAACCGTCCCCATCCCCTAACCCTAACCCTAGCCTGAACCCTAACCCTAACCCTTCCCCGAAGCCTGACCCTCACCCGTCCCCTAATCCTAACCCGTACGCTAACACTAACCCACGCCCTCACACGTACGCTCCCCCTAAAGCGTTGTCGTACCCTCCCCTGGACCCTAAACCGTCCCCGTCCCCTAAACCTAGCCCGAACCCTAACCCTAACCCTTCCCCGAAGCCTGACCCTCACACGTCCCCTAATCCTATCCCGTACGCTAACACTAACCCGCGCCCTCATGCGTACGCTCCCCCTAAAGCGTTGTCGTACCCTCCCCTGGACCCTAAACCGTCCCCGTCCCCTAACCCTAACCCTAGCCCGAACACTAACCCTAACCCTTCCCCGAAGCCTGACCCTCACCCGTCCCCTAATCCTAACCCGTACGCTAACACTAACCCGCGCCCTCACACGTACGCTCCCCCTAATGCGTTGTCGTACCCTCCCCTGGACCCTAAAACGTCCCCGTCCCCTAACCCTAACCCTAGCCCGAACCCTAACCCTAACCCTTCCCCGAAACCTGACCCTCACCCGTCCCCTAATCCTAAGCCGTACCCTAACACTAACCCGCGCCCTCACACGTACGCTCCCCCTAAAGCGTTGTCGTACCCTCCCCTGGACCCTAAACCGTCCCCGTCTCCTAACCCTAACCCTAGCGCGAACCCTAACCCTAACCCTTCCCCGAAGCCTGACCCTCACCCGTCACCTAATCCTAAGCCGTACGCTAACACTAACCCGCGCCCTCACACGTACGCTCCCCCTAAAGCGTTGTCGTACCCTCCCCTGGACCCTAAACCGTCTCCGTCCCCTAACCCTAACCTTAGCCCGAACCCTAACCCTAACCCTTCCCCGAAGCCTGACTCTCACCCGTCCCCTAATCCTAACCCATACGCTAACACTAACCCGTGCCCTCACACGTACGCTCCCCTTAAAGCGTTGTCGTACCCTCCCCTGGACCCTAAACCGTCCCCGTCCCCTAATCCTATCCTTAGCCCGAACACTAACCCTAACCTTTCCCCGAAGCTTACCCTCACCCGTCCCCTAATCCTAAGCCGTACGCTAACAATAACCGGCGCCCTCACACGTACGCTCCCCCTAAAGTGTTGTCGTATCCTCCCCTGGACCCTAAACCGTCCCCGTCCCCTAACCCTAACCCTAGCCAGAACCCTAACCCTAAACCTTCCCTGAAGCCTGACCCTCACCCGTCCCCTAATCCTAAGCCGTACGCTAACACTAACCCGCACCCTCACACGTACGCTCCCCCTAAAGCGTTGTCGTACCCTCCCCTGGACCCTAAACCGTCCCCGTCCCCTAACCCTAACCCTAGCCCGAACCCTAACCCTAACCCTTCCCCGAAGCCTGACCCTCACCTGTCCCCTAATCCTAAGCCGTACGCTTACACTAACCCACGCCCTCACACGTACGCTCCCCCTAAAGCGTTGTCGTACCCTCCCCTGGACCCTAAACCGTCCCAGTCCCCTAACCCTAACCCTAGCCCGAACCCTAACCCTAACCCTTCCCTGAAGCCTGACCCTCAACCGTCCCCTAATCCTAAGCCGTATGCTAACACTAACCCACGCCCTCACACGTACGCTCCCCCTAAAGCGTTGTCGTACCCTCCCCTGGACCCTAAACCGTCCCCATCCCCTAACACTAACCCTAGCCTGAACCCTAACCCTAAACCTTCGCCAAAGCCTGACCCTCACACGTCCCCTAATCCTAAGCCGTACGCTAACACTAACCCGCGCCCTCACACGTACGCTCCCCATAAAGCGTTGTCGTACCCTCCCTTGGACCCTAAACCATCCCCGTCCCCTAACCCTAACCCTAGCCCGAACCCTAACCCTAACCCTTCCCCGAAGCCTGACCCTCACCCGTCCCCTAATCCTAAGCCGTACGCTAACACTAACCCACGCACTCACACGTACGCTCCCCCTAAAGCATTGTCGTACCCTCCCCTGGACCCTAAACCGTCTCCGTCCCCTAACCCTAACCCTAGCCCGAACCCTAACCCTAACCCTTCCCCGAAGCCTGACCCTCACCCGTCCCCTAATCCTAAGCCGTACGCTAACACTAGCCCGCACCCTCACACGTACGCTCCCCCTAAAGCGTTGTCGTACCCTCCCCTGGACCCTAAACCGTCCCCGTCCCCTAACCCTAACCCTAGCCCGAACCCTAACCCTAACCCTTCCCCGAAGCCTGACCCTCACCCGTCCCTTAATCCTAACCCGTACGCTAACACTAACCCGCGCCCTCACACGTACGCTACCCCTAAAGCGTTATCGTACACTCCCCTGGACCCTAAACCGTCCCCGTCCCCTAAAACTTACCCTAGCCCGAACCCTAACCCTAACACTTCCCCGAAGCCTGACCCTCACCCGTCCCCTAATCCTCACCCGTACGCTAACACTAACCCGCGCCCTCACACGTACGCTCCCCCTAAAGTGTTGTCGTACCCTCCCTTGGACCCTAAACCGTCTCCTTCCCATAACCCTAACCCTAGCCCGAACCCTAACCCTAACCCTTCCCCGAAGCCTGACCCTCACCGTCCCCTAATCCTAACCCGTACGCTACACTAACCCATGCCCTCACACGTACGCTCCCCCTAAAGTGTTGTCGTACCCTCCCCTGGACCCTAAACCGTCCCCGTCCCCTAACCCTAACCCTAGCCCGAACCCTAACCCTAACCCTTCCCCGAAGCCTGACCCTCACCCGTCCCCTAATCCTAACCCGTACGCTAACACTAACCCACGCCCTCACACGTACGCTCCCCCTAAAGCGTTGTCGTACCCTCCCCTGGACCCTAAACCGTCCCCGTCCCCTAAACCTAGCCCGAACCCTAACCCTAACCCTTCCCCGAAGCCTGACCCTCACACGTCCCCTAATCCTATCCCGTACGCTAACACTAACCCGCGCCCTCATGCGTACGCTCCCCCTAAAGCGTTGTCGTACCCTCCCCTGGACCCTAAACCGTCCCCGTCCCCTAATCCTATCCTTAGCCCGAACCCTAACCCTAACCTTTCCCCGAAGCTTACCCTCACCCGTCCCCTAATCCTAAGCCGTACGCTAACAATAACCGGCGCCCTCACACGTACGCTCCCCCTAAAGTGTTGTCGTATCCTCCCCTGGACCCTAAACCGTCCCCGTCCCCTAACCCTAACCCTAGCCAGAACCCTAACCCTAAACCTTCCCTGAAGCCTGACCCTCACCCGTCCCCTAATCCTAAGCCGTACGCTAACACTAACCCGCACCCTCACACGTACGCTCCCCCTAAAGCGTTGTCGTACCCTCCCCTGGACCCTAAACCGTCCCCGTCCCCTAACCCTAACCCTAGCCCGAACCCTAACCCTAACCCTTCCCCGAAGCCTGACCCTCACCTGTCCCCTAATCCTAAGCCGTACGCTTACACTAACCCACGCCCTCACACGTACGCTCCCCCTAAAGCGTTGTCGTACCCTCCCCTGGACCCTAAACCGTCCCAGTCCCCTAACCCTAACCCTAGCCCGAACCCTAACCCTAACCCTTCCCTGAAGCCTGACCCTCAACCGTCCCCTAATCCTAAGCCGTATGCTAACACTAACCCACGCCCTCACACGTACGCTCCCCCTAAAGCGTTGTCGTACCCTCCCCTGGACCCTAAACCGTCCCCATCCCCTAACACTAACCCTAGCCTGAACCCTAACCCTAAACCTTCGCCAAAGCCTGACCCTCACACGTCCCCTAATCCTAAGCCGTACGCTAACACTAACCCGCGCCCTCACACGTACGCTCCCCATAAAGCGTTGTCGTACCCTCCCTTGGACCCTAAACCATCCCCGTCCCCTAACCCTAACCCTAGCCCGAACCCTAACCCTAACCCTTCCCCGAAGCCTGACCCTCACCCGTCCCCTAATCCTAAGCCGTACGCTAACACTAACCCACGCACTCACACGTACGCTCCCCCTAAAGCATTGTCGTACCCTCCCCTGGACCCTAAACCGTCTCCGTCCCCTAACCCTAACCCTAGCCCGAACCCTAACCCTAACCCTTCCCCGAAGCCTGACCCTCACCCGTCCCCTAATCCTAAGCCGTACGCTAACACTAGCCCGCACCCTCACACGTACGCTCCCCCTAAAGCGTTGTCGTACCCTCCCCTGGACCCTAAACCGTCCCCGTCCCCTAACCCTAACCCTAGCCCGAACCCTAACCCTAACCCTTCCCCGAAGCCTGACCCTCACCCGTCCCTTAATCCTAACCCGTACGCTAACACTAACCCGCGCCCTCACACGTACGCTACCCCTAAAGCGTTATCGTACACTCCCCTGGACCCTAAACCGTCCCCGTCCCCTAAAACTTACCCTAGCCCGAACCCTAACCCTAACACTTCCCCGAAGCCTGACCCTCACCCGTCCCCTAATCCTCACCCGTACGCTAACACTAACCCGCGCCCTCACACGTACGCTCCCCCTAAAGTGTTGTCGTACCCTCCCTTGGACCCTAAACCGTCTCCGTCCCATAACCCTAACCCTAGCCCGAACCCTAACCCTAACCCTTCCCCGAAGCCTGACCCTCACCGTCCCCTAATCCTAACCCGTACGCTACACTAACCCATGCCCTCACACGTACGCTCCCCCTAAAGCGTTGACGTACCCTCCCCTGGACCCTAAACCGTCCCCGTCCCCTAACCCTAACCCTAGCCAGAACCCTAACCCTAACCCTTCCCCGAAGCCTGACCCTCACCCGTCCCCTAATCCTAACACGTACGCTAACACTAACCCGCGTCCTCGCACGTACGCCCCCCCTAAAGCGTTGTCGTACCCTCCACTGGACCCTATACCGTCCCCGTCCCCTAACCCTAACCCTAGCCCGAACCCTAACCCTAACCCTTCCCCGAAGCCTGACCCTCACCCGTCCCCTAATCCTAAACCATACGCTAACAATAACCCGCGCCCTCACACGTACGCTCCCCCTAAAGCGTTGTCGTACCCTCCCCTGGACCCTAAACCGTCCCTGTCCCCTAACCCTAACCCTAGCCCGAACCCTAACCCTAACCCTTCCCCGAAGCCTGACCCTCACCCGTCCCCTAATCCTAACCCGTACGCTAACACTAACCCGCGCCCTCACACGTACGCTCCCCCTAAAGCGTTGTCGTACCCTCCCCTGGACACTAAACCGTCCCCGTCCCCTAACCCTAACCCTAGCGCGAGCCCTAACCCTAACCCTTCCCTGAAGCCTGACCCTCACCCGTCCCCTAATCCTAAGCCGTACCCTAACACTAACCCGCGCCCTCACACGTACGCTCCCCCTAAAGCGTTGTCGTACCCTCCCCTGGACCCTAAACCGTCCCCGTCTCCTAACCCTAACCCTAGCGCGAACCCTAACCCTAACCCTTCCCCGAAGCCTGACCCTCACCCGTCACCTAATCCTAAGCCGTACGCTAACACTAACCCGCGCCCTCACACGTACGCTCCCCCTAAAGCGTTGTCGTACCCTCCCCTGGACCCTAAACCGTCTCCGTCCCCTAACCCTAACCTTAGCCCGAACCCTAACCCTAACCCTTCCCCGAAGCCTGACTCTCACCCGTCCCCTAATCCTAACCCATACGCTAACACTAACCCGTGCCCTCACACGTACGCTCCCCTTAAAGCGTTGTCGTACCCTCCCCTGGACCCTAAACCGTCCCCGTCCCCTAATCCTATCCTTAGCCCGAACCCTAACCCTAACCTTTCCCCGAAGCTTACCCTCACCCGTCCCCTAATCCTAAGCCGTACGCTAACAATAACCGGCGCCCTCACACGTACGCTCCCCCTAAAGTGTTGTCGTATCCTCCCCTGGACCCTAAACCGTCCCCGTCCCCTAACCCTAACCCTAGCCAGAACCCTAACCCTAAACCTTCCCTGAAGCCTGACCCTCACCCGTCCCCTAATCCTAAGCCGTACGCTAACACTAACCCGCACCCTCACACGTACGCTCCCCCTAAAGCGTTGTCGTACCCTCCCCTGGACCCTAAACCGTCCCCGTCCCCTAACCCTAACCCTAGCCCGAACCCTAACCCTAACCCTTCCCTGAAGCCTGACCCTCACCTGTCCCCTAATCCTAAGCCGTACGCTTACACTAACCCACGCCCTCACACGTACGCTCCCCCTAAAGCGTTGTCGTACCCTCCCCTGGACCCTAAACCGTCCCAGTCCCCTAACCCTAACCCTAGCCCGAACCCTAACCCTAACCCTTCCCTGAAGCCTGACCCTCAACCGTCCCCTAATCCTAAGCCGTATGCTAACACTAACCCACGCCCTCACACGTACGCTCCCCCTAAAGCGTTGTCGTACCCTCCCCTGGACCCTAAACCGTCCCCATCCCCTAACACTAACCCTAGCCTGAACCCTAACCCTAAACCTTCGCCAAAGCCTGACCCTCACACGTCCCCTAATCCTAAGCCGTACGCTAACACTAACCCGCGCCCTCACACGTACGCTCCCCATAAAGCGTTGTCGTACCCTCCCTTGGACCCTAAACCATCCCCGTCCCCTAACCCTAACCCTAGCCCGAACCCTAACCCTAACCCTTCCCCGAAGCCTGACCCTCACCCGTCCCCTAATCCTAAGCCGTACGCTAACACTAACCCACGCACTCACACGTACGCTCCCCCTAAAGCATTGTCGTACCCTCCCCTGGACCCTAAACCGTCTCCGTCCCCTAACCCTAACCCTAGCCCGAACCCTAACCCTAACCCTTCCCCGAAGCCTGACCCTCACCCGTCCCCTAATCCTAAGCCGTACGCTAACACTAGCCCGCACCCTCACACGTACGCTCCCCCTAAAGCGTTGTCGTACCCTCCCCTGGACCCTAAACCGTCCCCGTCCCCTAACCCTAACCCTAGCCCGAACCCTAACCCTAACCCTTCCCCGAAGCCTGACCCTCACCCGTCCCTTAATCCTAACCCGTACGCTAACACTAACCCGCGCCCTCACACGTACGCTACCCCTAAAGCGTTATCGTACACTCCCCTGGACCCTAAACCGTCCCCGTCCCCTAAAACTTACCCTAGCCCGAACCCTAACCCTAACACTTCCCCGAAGCCTGACCCTCACCCGTCCCCTAATCCTCACCCGTACGCTAACACTAACCCGCGCCCTCACACGTACGCTCCCCCTAAAGTGTTGTCGTACCCTCCCTTGGACCCTAAACCGTCTCCTTCCCATAACCCTAACCCTAGCCCGAACCCTAACCCTAACCCTTCCCCGAAGCCTGACCCTCACCGTCCCCTAATCCTAACCCGTACGCTACACTAACCCATGCCCTCACACGTACGCTCCCCCTAAAGTGTTGTCGTACCCTCCCCTGGACCCTAAACCGTCCCCGTCCCCTAACCCTAACCCTAGCCCGAACCCTAACCCTAAACCTTCCCCGAAGTCTGACCCTCACCCGTCCCCTAATCCTAACACGTACGCAAACACTAACCCGCGCCCTCACACCTACGCTCCCCCTAAAGCGTTGTCGTACCCTCCCCTGGACCCTAAACCGTCCCCATCCCCTAACCCTAACCCTAGCCCGAACCCTAACCCTAACCCTTCCCCGAAGCCTGACCCTCACCCGTCCCCTAATCCTAACCCGTACACTAACACTAACCCACGCCCTCACACGTACGCTCCCCCTAAAGCGTTGTCGTACCCTCCCCTGGACCCTAAACCGTCCCAGTCCCCTAAACCTAGCCCGAACCCTAACCCTAACCCTTCCCCGAAGCCTGACCCTCACACGTCCCCTAATCCTATCCCGTACGCTAACACTAACCCGCGCCCTCATGCGTACGCTCCCCCTAAAGCGTTGTCGTACCCTCCCCTGGACCCTAAACCGTCCCCGTCCCCTAACCCTAACCCTAGCCCGAACACTAACCCTAACCCTTCCCCGAAGCCTGACTCTCACCCGTCCCCTAATCCTAACCCATACGCTAACACTAACCCGCGCCCTCACACGTACGCTCCCCTTAAAGCGTTGTCGTACCCTCCCCTGGACCCTAAACCGTCCCCGTCCCCTAATCCTATCCTTAGCCCGAACCCTAACCCTAACCTTTCCCCGAAGCTTACCCTCACCCGTCCCCTAATCCTAAGCCGTACGCTAACAATAACCGGCGCCCTCACACGTACGCTCCCCCTAAAGTGTTGTCGTATCCTCCCCTGGACCCTAAACCGTCCCCGTCCCCTAACCCTAACCCTAGCCAGAACCCTAACCCTAAACCTTCCCTGAAGCCTGACCCTCACCCGTCCCCTAATCCTAAGCCGTACGCTAACACTAACCCGCACCCTCACACGTACGCTCCCCCTAAAGCGTTGTCGTACCCTCCCCTGGACCCTAAACCGTCCCCGTCCCCTAACCCTAACCCTAGCCCGAACCCTAACCCTAACCCTTCCCCGAAGCCTGACCCTCACCTGTCCCCTAATCCTAAGCCGTACGCTTACACTAACCCACGCCCTCACACGTACGCTCCCCCTAAAGCGTTGTCGTACCCTCCCCTGGACCCTAAACCGTCCCAGTCCCCTAACCCTAACTCTAGCCCGAACCCTAACCCTAACCCTTCCCTGAAGCCTGACCCTCAACCGTCCCCTAATCCTAAGCCGTATGCTAACACTAACCCACGCCCTCACACGTACGCTCCCCCTAAAGCGTTGTCGTACCCTCCCCTGGACCCTAAACCGTCCCCATCCCCTAACACTAACCCTAGCCTGAACCCTAACCCTAAACCTTCGCCAAAGCCTGACCCTCACACGTCCCCTAATCCTAAGCCGTACGCTAACACTAACCCGCGCCCTCACACGTACGCTCCCCATAAAGCGTTGTCGTACCCTCCCTTGGACCCTAAACCATCCCCGTCCCCTAACCCTAACCCTAGCCCGAACCCTAACCCTAACCCTTCCCCGAAGCCTGACCCTCACCCGTCCCCTAATCCTAAGCCGTACGCTAACACTAACCCACGCACTCACACGTACGCTCCCCCTAAAGCATTGTCGTACCCTCCCCTGGACCCTAAACCGTCTCCGTCCCCTAACCCTAACCCTAGCCCGAACCCTAACCCTAACCCTTCCCCGAAGCCTGACCCTCACCCGTCCCCTAATCCTAAGCCGTACGCTAACACTAGCCCGCACCCTCACACGTACGCTCCCCCTAAAGCGTTGTCGTACCCTCCCCTGGACCCTAAACCGTCCCCGTCCCCTAACCCTAACCCTAGCCCGAACCCTAACCCTAACCCTTCCCCGAAGCCTGACCCTCACCCGTCCCTTAATCCTAACCCGTACGCTAACACTAACCCGCGCCCTCACACGTATGCTACCCCTAAAGCGTTATCGTACACTCCCCTGGACCCTAAACCGTCCCCGTCCCCTAAAACTTACCCTAGCCCGAACCCTAACCCTAACACTTCCCCGAAGCCTGACCCTCACCCGTCCCCTAATCCTCACCCGTACGCTAACACTAACCCGCGCCCTCACACGTACGCTCCCCCTAAAGTGTTGTCGTACCCTCCCTTGGACCCTAAACCGTCTCCGTCCCATAACCCTAACCCTAGCCCGAACCCTAACCCTAACCCTTCCCCGAAGCCTGACCCTCACCGTCCCCTAATCCTAACCCGTACGCTACACTAACCCATGCCCTCACACGTACGCTCCCCCTAAAGCGTTGACGTACCCTCCCCTGGACCCTAAACCGTCCCCGTCCCCTAACCCTAACCCTAGCCAGAACCCTAACCCTAACCCTTCCCCGAAGCCTGACCCTCACCCGTCCCCTAATCCTAACACGTACGCTAACACTAACCCGCGTCCTCGCACGTACGCCCCCCCTAAAGCGTTGTCGTACCCTCCCCTGGACCCTATACCGTCCCCGTCCCCTAACCCTAACCCTAGCCCGAACCCTAACCCTAACCCTTCCCCGAAGCCTGACCCTCACCCGTCCCCTAATCCTAAACCATACGCTAACAATAACCCGCGCCCTCACACGTACGCTCCCCCTAAAGCGTTGTCGTACCCTCCCCTGGACCCTAAACCGTCCCTGTCCCCTAACCCTAACCCTAGCCCGAACCCTAACCCTAACCCTTCCCCGAAGCCTGACCCTCACCCGTCCCCTAATCCTAACCCGTACGCTAACACTAACCCGCGCCCTCACACGTACGCTCCCCCTAAAGCGTTGTCGTACCCTCCCCTGGACACTAAACCGTCCCCGTCCCCTAACCCTAACCCTAGCGCGAGCCCTAACCCTAACCCTTCCCTGAAGCCTGACCCTCACCCGTCACCTAATCCTAACACGTACGCTAACACTAACCCGCGCCCTCACACATACGCTCCCCCTAAAGCAATGTCGTACACTCCCCTGGACCCTAAACTGTCCCCGTCCCCTAACCCTAACCCTAGACCGAACCCTAACCCTAACACTTCCCCGAAGCCTGACCCTCACCCGTCCCCTAACCCTAAGCCGTACGGTAACACTAACCCGCGCCCTCAAACGTACGTTCCCCCTAAAGCGTTGTCGTACCCTCCCCTGGACCCTAAACCGTCTCCGTCCCCTAACCCTAACCTTAGCCCGAACCCTAACCCTAACCCTTCCCCGAAGCCTGACCCTCACCCGTCCCCTAATCCTAACCCATACGCTAACACTAACCCGCTCCCTCACACGTACGCTCCCCTTAAAGCGTTGTCGTACCCTCCCCTGGACCCTAAACCGTCCCCGTCCCCTAATCCTATCCTTAGCCCGAACCCTAACCCTAACCTTTCCCCGAAGCTTACCCTCACCCGTCCCCTAATCCTAAGCCGTACGCTAACAATAACCGGCGCCCTCACACGTACGCTCCCCCTAAAGCGTTGTCGTATCCTCCCCTTGACCCTAAACCGTCCCCGTCCCCTAACCCTAACCCTAGCCAGAACCCTAACCCTAAACCTTCCCTGAAGCCTGACCCTCACCCGTCCCCTAATCCTAAGCCGTACGCTAACACTAGCCCGCACCCTCACACGTACGCTCCCCCTAAAGCGTTGTCGTACCCTCCCCTGGACCCTAAACCGTCCCCGTCCCCTAACCCTAACCCTAGCCCGAACCCTAACCCTAACCCTTCCCCGAAGCCTGACCCTCACCCGTCCCTTAATCCTAACCCGTACGCTAACACTAACCCGTGCTCTCACACGTACGCTACCCCTAAAGCGTTATCGTACACTCCCCTGGACCCTAAACCGTCCCCGTCCCCTAAAACTTACCCTAGCCCGAACCCTAACCCTAACACTTCCCGGAAGCCTGACCCTCACCCGTCCCCTAATCCTCACCCGTACGCTAACACTAACCCGCGCCCTCACACGTACGCTCCCCCTAAAGTGTTGTCGTACCCTCCCTTGGACCCTAAACCGTCTCCGTCCCATAACCCTAACCCTAGCCCGAACCCTAACCCTAACCCTTCCCCGAAGCCTGACCCTCACCGTCCCCTAATCCTAACCCGTACGCTACACTAACCCATGCCCTCACACGTACGCTCCCCCTAAAGCGTTGACGTACCCTCCCCTGGACCCTAAACCGTCCCCGTCCCCTAACCCTAACCCTAGCCAGAACCCTAACCCTAACCCTTCCCCGAAGCCTGACCCTCACCCGTCCCCTAATCCTAACACGTACGCTAACACTAACCCGCGTCCTCGCACGTACGCTCCCCCTAAAGCGTTGTCGTACCCTCCCCTGGACCCTAAACCGTCCCCGTCCCCTAACCCTAACCCTAGCCCGAACCCTAACCCTAACCCTTCCCCGAAGCCTGACCCTCACTCGTCCCCTAATCCTAACCCGTACGCTAACACTAACCTGTGCCCTCACACGTACGCTCCCCCTAAAGCGTTGTCGTACCCTCCCCTGGACCCTAAACTGTCCCCGTCCCCTAACCCTAACCCTAGCCCGAACCCTAACCCTAACCCTTCCCCGAAGCCTGACCCTCACCCGTCCCCTAATCCTAACCCGTACGCTAACACTAACCCGCGCCCTCACACGTACGCTCCCCCTAAAGCGTTGTCGTACCCTCCCCTGGACCCTAAACCGTCCCCGTCCCCTAACCCTAACCCTAGCCCGAACCCTAACCCTAAACCTTCCCCGAAGCCTGACCCTCACCCGTCCCCTAATCCTAACCCGTACGCAAACACTAACCCGCGCCCTCACACCTACGCTCCCCCTAAAGCGTTGTCGTACCCTCCCCTGGACCCTAAACCGTCCCCATCCCCTAAACCTAACCCTAGCCCGAACCCTAACCCTAACCCTTCCCCGAAGTCTGACCCTCACCCGTCCCATAATCCTAAGACGTACACTAACACTAACCCGCGCCCTCACACGTACGCTCACCCTAAAGCGTTGTCGTACCCTCCCCTGGACCCTAAACCGTCCCCGTCCCCTAACCGTAACCCTAGCCCGAACCCTAACCCTAACCCTTCCCCGAAGCCTGACCCTCACCCGTCCGCTAATCCTAACCCGTACGCTAACACTAACCCGCGCCCTCACACGTACGCTCCCCCCAAAGCGTTGTCGTACCCTCCCCTGGACCCTAAACCGTCTTCGTACCCTAACCCTAACCCTAGCCCGAACCCTAACCCTCACCCTTCCCCGAAGCCTGACCCTCACCCGTCCCCTAATCCTAACCCATACGCTAACACTAACCCGAGCCCTCACACGTACGCTCCCCCGAAAGCGTTGTCGTACCCTCCCCTGGACCCTAAACCGTCCCCATCCCCTAACCCTAACCCTATCCCGAACCCTAACCCTAACCATTCCCCGAAGCCTGACCCTCAAACGTCCCATAATCCTAACCCGTACGCTAACACTAACCAGCGCCCTCACACGTACGCTCCCGCTAAAGCGTTGTCGTACCCTCCCCTGGACCCTAAACCGTCCCCGTCCCCTAACCCTAACCCTAGCCCGAACCCTAACCCTAACCCTTCCCCGAAGCCTGACCCTCACCCGTCCCCTAATAGTAACACGTACGCTAACACTAACCCGCGCCCTCACACGTACGCTCCCCCTAAAGCGTTGTCGTACCCTCCCCTGGACCCTAAACCGTCCCCGTCCACTAACCCTAAGCCTAGCCCGAACCGTAACACTAACCCTTCTCCGAAGCCTGACCCTCACCCGTCCCCTAATCCTCACCCGTACGCTAACACTAACCCGTGCCCTCACACCTACGCTCCCCATAAAGCGTTGTCGTACGCTCCCCTGGACCCTAAACAGTCCCCGTCCCCTAACCCTAACCCTAGCCCGAACCCTAACCCTAACCCTTCCCTGAAACCTGACCCTCACCCGTCCCCTAATCCTAACCCGTACGCTAACACTAACCCACGCCCTCACACGTACGCTCCCCCTAAAGCGTTGTCGTACCCTCCCCTGGACCGTAAACCGTCCCCGTCCCCTAAACCGAACCGTATCCCGAACCCTAACCCTAACCCTTCCCCGAAGCCTGACCCTCACCCGTCCCCTAATCCTAACCCGTACGCTAACACTAACCCGCGCCCTCACACGTACGCTCCCCCTTAAGCGTTGTCGTACCCTCCCCTGGACCCTAAACCGTCCCCGTCCCCTAACCCTAACCCTAGCCCGAACCCTAACCCTAACCCTTCCCCGAAGCCTGACCCTCACCCGTCCCCTAATCCTAACCCGTACGCTAACACTAACCCGCGCCCTCACACGTACGCTCCCTGTAAAGCGTTGTCGTACCCTCCCCTGGACCCTAAACCGTCCCCGTCCCCTAACCCTAACCCTAGCCCGAACCCTAACCCTAACCCTTCCCCGAAGCCTGACCCTCACCCGTCCCCTAATCCTAACCTGTACGCTAACACTAACCCACGCCCTCACACATACGCTCCCCCTAAAGCGTTGTCGTACCCTCCCCTGGACCCTAAACCGTCCCCGTCCCCTAACCCTAACCCTAGCCCGAACCCTAACCCTAACCCTTCCCCGAAGCCTGACCCTCACCCGTCCCCTAATCCTAAGCCGTACACTAACACTAACCCGCGCCCTCACACGTACGCTCCCCCTAAAGCGTTGTCGTACCCTCCCCTGGACCCTAAACCGTCCCCGTCTCCTAACACTAACCCTAGCCCGAACCCTAACCCTAACCCTTCCCCGAAGCCTGACCCTCACCCGTCACCTAATCCTAAGCCGTACGCTAACACTAACCCGCGCCCTCACACGTACGCTCCCCCTAAAGCGTTGTCGTACCCTCCCCTGGACCCTAAACCGTCTCCGTCCCCTAACCCTAACCTTAGCCCGAACCCTAACCCTAACCCTTCCCCGAAGCCTGACCCTCAACCGTCACCTAATCCTAACACATACGCTAACACTAACCCGCGCCCTCACACGTACGCTCCCGTTAAATCGTTGTCGTACCCTCCCCTGGACCCTAAACCGTCCCCGTCCCCTAACCCTAACCCTAGCCTGAACCCTAACCCTAAACCTTCCCCGAAGCCTGACCCTCACCCGTCCCCTAATCCTAAACCATACGCTAACACTAACCCGGGCCCTCACACGTACGCTCCCCCAAAGCGTTGTCGTACCCTCCCCTGGACCCTAAACCGTCCCCGTCCCCTAACCCTAACCCTAGCCCGAACCCTAACCCTAACCCTTCCCCGAAGCCTGACCCTCACCCGTCCCCTAATCCTAAACCATACGCTAACACTAACCCGGGCCCTCACACGTACGCTCCCCCTAAAGCGTTGTCGTACCCTCCCCTGGACCCTAAACCGTCCCCGTCCCCTAACACTAACCCTAGCCCGAACCCTAACCCTAACACTTCCCCGAAGCCTGACCCTCACCCGTCCCCTAATCCTAAGCCGTACGCTAACACTAACACGCGCCCTCACACGTACGCTCCCCCTAAACCTTTGTCGTACCCTCCCCTGGACCCTAAACCGTCCCCGTCCCCTAACCCTAACCCTAGCCCGAACCCTAACCCTAACCCTTCCCCGAAGCCGGACCCTCACCCGTCCCCTAATCCTAACCCGTACGCTAACACTAACCCACGCCCTCACACATACGCTCCCCCTAAAGCGTTGTCGTACCCTCCCCTGGACCCTAAACCGTCCCCGTCCCCTAACCCTAACCCTAGCCCGAACCCTAACCCTAAACCTTCCCCGAAGCCTGACCCTCACCCGTCCCCTAATCCTAACCCGTACGCAAACACTAACCTGCGCCCTCACACCTACGCTCCCCCTAAAGCGTTGTCGTACCCTCCCCTGGACCCTAAACCGTCCCCATCCCCTAAACCTAACCCTAGCCCGAACCCTAACCCTAACCCTTTCCCGAAGCCTGAGCCTCACCCGTCCCCTAATCCTAAGCCGTACGCTAACACTAACCCGCGCCCTCATACATACGCTCCCCCTAAAGCGTTGTCGCACCCTCCCCTGGACCCTAAACTGTCCCCGTCCCCTAACCCTAACCCTAGCCCGAACCCTAACCCTAATCCTTCCCCGAAGCCTGACCCTCACCCGTCCCCTAATCCTAAGCCGTACGCTAACACTAACTCGCGCCCTCACACGTACGCTCCCCCTAAAGAGTTGTCGTACCCTCCCCTGGACCCTAAACCGTCCCCGTCCCCTAACCCTAACCCTAGCCCGAACCCTAACCCTAACCCTTCCCCGAAGCCTGACCCTCACCCGTCCCCTAATCCTAACCCGTACGCTAACACTAACCCACGCCCTCACACGTACGCTCCCCCTAAAGCATTGTCGTACCCTCCCCTGGACCCTAAACCGTCCCCGTCCCCTAAACCTAGCCCGAACCCTAACCCTAACCCTTCCCCGAAGCCTGACCCTCACCCGTCCCCTAATCCTAACCCGTACGCTAACACTAACCCGCGCCCTCACGCGTACGCTCCCCCTAAAGCGTTGTCGTACCCTCCCCTGGACCCTAAACCGTCCCCATCCCCTAACCCTAACCCTAGCCCGAACCCTAACCCTAACCCTTCCCCGAAGCCTGACCCTCACCCGTCCCCTAATCCTAACCCGTACGCTAACACAAACCCGCGCCCTCACACGTACGCTCCCCCTAATGCGTTGTCGTACCCTCCCCTGGACCCTAAACCGTCCCCGTCCCCTAATCCTATCCTTAGCCCGAACACTAACCCTAACCTTTCCCCGAAGCTTACCCTCACCCGTCCCCTAAACCTAAGCCGTACGCTAACACTAACTGGCGCCCTCACACGTACGCTCCCCCTAAAGCGTTGTCGTACCCTCCCCTGGACCCTAAACCGTCCCCGTCCCCTAACCCTAACCCTAGCCAGAACCCTAACCCTAACACTTCCCCGAAGCCTGACCCTCAACCGTCCCCTAATCCTAACCCGTACGCTAACACTAACCCGCGCCCTCACACGTACGCTCCCCCAAAGCATTGTCGTACCCTCCCCTGGACCCTAAACCGTCCCCGTCCCCTAACCCTAGCCCGAACCCTAACCCTAAAACTTCCCCGAAGCCTGACCCTCACCCGTCCCCAAATCCTAAACCGTACGCTAACACTAACCCGCACCCTCACACGTACGCTCCCCCTAAAGCGTTGTCGTACCCTCCCCTGGACCCTAAACCGTCCCCGTCCCCTAACCCTAACCCTACACCGAACCCTAACCCTAACACTTCCCCGCAGCCTGACCCTCACCCGTCCCCTAATCCTAAGCCGTACGCTAACACTAACCCGCGCCCTCACACGTACGCTCCTCCTAACGCGTTGTCCTACCCCCCCTTGGACCTAAACCGTCCCCATTTCCTAACCCTATCCCTAGCCCAAACACTAACCCTAACCCTTCCCCGAAGCCTGACCCTCACCCGTCCCCTAATCCTAAGCCGTACGCTAACACTAACCCACGCCCTCACACGTACGCTCCCCCTAAAGCGTTGTCGTACCCTCCCCTGGACCCTAAACCGTCCCCGTCCCCTAACCCTAACCCTAGCCCGAACCCTATCCCTAACCCTTCCCCTTAGCCTGACCCTCACCCGTCCCCTAATCCTAACCCGTACGCTAACACTAACCCACGACCTCACACATACGCTCCCCCTAAAGCGTTGTCGTACCCTCCCTTGGACCCTAAACCGTCTCCGTCCCATAACCCTAACCCTAGCCCGAACCCTAACCCTAACCCTTCCCCGAAGCCTGACCCTCACCGTCCCCTAATCCTAACCCGTACGCTACACTAACCCATGCCCTCACACGTACGCTCCCCCTAAAGCGTTGACGTACCCTCCCCTGGACCCTAAACCGTCCCCGTCCCCTAACCCTAACCCTAGCCAGAACCCTAACCCTAACCCTTCCCCGAAGCCTGACCCTCACCCGTCCCCTAATCCTAACACGTACGCTAACACTAACCCGCGTCCTCGCACGTACGCCCCCCCTAAAGCGTTGTCGTACCCTCCCCTGGACCCTATACCGTCCCCGTCCCCTAACCCTAACCCTAGCCCGAACCCTAACCCTAACCCTTCCCCGAAGCCTGACCCTCACCCGTCCCCTAATCCTAAACCATACGCTAACAATAACCCGCGCCCTCACACGTACGCTCCCCCTAAAGCGTTGTCGTACCCTCCCCTGGACCCTAAACCGTCCCTGTCCCCTAACCCTAACCCTAGCCCGAACCCTAACCCTAACCCTTCCCCGAAGCCTGACCCTCACCCGTCCCCTAATCCTAACCCGTACGCTAACACTAACCCGCGCCCTCACACGTACGCTCCCCCTAAAGCGTTGTCGTACCCTCCCCTGGACACTAAACCGTCCCCGTCCCCTAACCCTAACCCTAGCGCGAGCCCTAACCCTAACCCTTCCCTGAAGCCTGACCCTCACCCGTCACCTAATCCTAACACGTACGCTAACACTAACCCGCGCCCTCACACATACGCTCCCCCTAAAGCAATGTCGTACACTCCCCTGGACCCTAAACTGTCCCCGTCCCCTAACCCTAACCCTAGACCGAACCCTAACCCTAACACTTCCCCGAAGCCTGACCCTCACCCGTCCCCTAACCCTAAGCCGTACGGTAACACTAACCCGCGCCCTCAAACGTACGTTCCCCCTAAAGCGTTGTCGTACCCTCCCCTGGACCCTAAACCGTCTCCGTCCCCTAACCCTAACCTTAGCCCGAACCCTAACCCTAACCCTTCCCCGAAGCCTGACCCTCACCCGTCCCCTAATCCTAACCCATACGCTAACACTAACCCGCTCCCTCACACGTACGCTCCCCTTAAAGCGTTGTCGTACCCTCCCCTGGACCCTAAACCGTCCCCGTCCCCTAATCCTATCCTTAGCCCGAACCCTAACCCTAACCTTTCCCCGAAGCTTACCCTCACCCGTCCCCTAATCCTAAGCCGTACGCTAACAATAACCGGCGCCCTCACACGTACGCTCCCCCTAAAGCGTTGTCGTATCCTCCCCTTGACCCTAAACCGTCCCCGTCCCCTAACCCTAACCCTAGCCAGAACCCTAACCCTAAACCTTCCCTGAAGCCTGACCCTCACCCGTCCCCTAATCCTAAGCCGTACGCTAACACTAGCCCGCACCCTCACACGTACGCTCCCCCTAAAGCGTTGTCGTACCCTCCCCTGGACCCTAAACCGTCCCCGTCCCCTAACCCTAACCCTAGCCCGAACCCTAACCCTAACCCTTCCCCGAAGCCTGACCCTCACCCGTCCCTTAATCCTAACCCGTACGCTAACACTAACCCGTGCTCTCACACGTACGCTACCCCTAAAGCGTTATCGTACACTCCCCTGGACCCTAAACCGTCCCCGTCCCCTAAAACTTACCCTAGCCCGAACCCTAACCCTAACACTTCCCGGAAGCCTGACCCTCACCCGTCCCCTAATCCTCACCCGTACGCTAACACTAACCCGCGCCCTCACACGTACGCTCCCCCTAAAGTGTTGTCGTACCCTCCCTTGGACCCTAAACCGTCTCCGTCCCATAACCCTAACCCTAGCCCGAACCCTAACCCTAACCCTTCCCCGAAGCCTGACCCTCACCGTCCCCTAATCCTAACCCGTACGCTACACTAACCCATGCCCTCACACGTACGCTCCCCCTAAAGCGTTGACGTACCCTCCCCTGGACCCTAAACCGTCCCCGTCCCCTAACCCTAACCCTAGCCAGAACCCTAACCCTAACCCTTCCCCGAAGCCTGACCCTCACCCGTCCCCTAATCCTAACACGTACGCTAACACTAACCCGCGTCCTCGCACGTACGCTCCCCCTAAAGCGTTGTCGTACCCTCCCCTGGACCCTAAACCGTCCCCGTCCCCTAACCCTAACCCTAGCCCGAACCCTAACCCTAACCCTTCCCCGAAGCCTGACCCTCACTCGTCCCCTAATCCTAACCCGTACGCTAACACTAACCTGTGCCCTCACACGTACGCTCCCCCTAAAGCGTTGTCGTACCCTCCCCTGGACCCTAAACTGTCCCCGTCCCCTAACCCTAACCCTAGCCCGAACCCTAACCCTAACCCTTCCCCGAAGCCTGACCCTCACCCGTCCCCTAATCCTAACCCGTACGCTAACACTAACCCGCGCCCTCACACGTACGCTCCCCCTAAAGCGTTGTCGTACCCTCCCCTGGACCCTAAACCGTCCCCGTCCCCTAACCCTAACCCTAGCCCGAACCCTAACCCTAAACCTTCCCCGAAGCCTGACCCTCACCCGTCCCCTAATCCTAACCCGTACGCAAACACTAACCCGCGCCCTCACACCTACGCTCCCCCTAAAGCGTTGTCGTACCCTCCCCTGGACCCTAAACCGTCCCCATCCCCTAAACCTAACCCTAGCCCGAACCCTAACCCTAACCCTTCCCCGAAGTCTGACCCTCACCCGTCCCATAATCCTAAGACGTACACTAACACTAACCCGCGCCCTCACACGTACGCTCACCCTAAAGCGTTGTCGTACCCTCCCCTGGACCCTAAACCGTCCCCGTCCCCTAACCGTAACCCTAGCCCGAACCCTAACCCTAACCCTTCCCCGAAGCCTGACCCTCACCCGTCCGCTAATCCTAACCCGTACGCTAACACTAACCCGCGCCCTCACACGTACGCTCCCCCCAAAGCGTTGTCGTACCCTCCCCTGGACCCTAAACCGTCTTCGTACCCTAACCCTAACCCTAGCCCGAACCCTAACCCTCACCCTTCCCCGAAGCCTGACCCTCACCCGTCCCCTAATCCTAACCCATACGCTAACACTAACCCGAGCCCTCACACGTACGCTCCCCCGAAAGCGTTGTCGTACCCTCCCCTGGACCCTAAACCGTCCCCATCCCCTAACCCTAACCCTATCCCGAACCCTAACCCTAACCATTCCCCGAAGCCTGACCCTCAAACGTCCCATAATCCTAACCCGTACGCTAACACTAACCAGCGCCCTCACACGTACGCTCCCGCTAAAGCGTTGTCGTACCCTCCCCTGGACCCTAAACCGTCCCCGTCCCCTAACCCTAACCCTAGCCCGAACCCTAACCCTAACCCTTCCCCGAAGCCTGACCCTCACCCGTCCCCTAATAGTAACACGTACGCTAACACTAACCCGCGCCCTCACACGTACGCTCCCCCTAAAGCGTTGTCGTACCCTCCCCTGGACCCTAAACCGTCCCGGTCCACTAACCCTAAGCCTAGCCCGAACCGTAACACTAACCCTTCTCCGAAGCCTGACCCTCACCCGTCCCCTAATCCTCACCCGTACGCTAACACTAACCCGTGCCCTCACACCTACGCTCCCCATAAAGCGTTGTCGTACGCTCCCCTGGACCCTAAACAGTCCCCGTCCCCTAACCCTAACCCTAGCCCGAACCCTAACCCTAACCCTTCCCTGAAACCTGACCCTCACCCGTCCCCTAATCCTAACCCGTACGCTAACACTAACCCACGCCCTCACACGTACGCTCCCCCTAAAGCGTTGTCGTACCCTCCCCTGGACCGTAAACCGTCCCCGTCCCCTAAACCGAACCGTATCCCGAACCCTAACCCTAACCCTTCCCCGAAGCCTGACCCTCACCCGTCCCCTAATCCTAACCCGTACGCTAACACTAACCCGCGCCCTCACACGTACGCTCCCCCTTAAGCGTTGTCGTACCCTCCCCTGGACCCTAAACCGTCCCCGTCCCCTAACCCTAACCCTAGCCCGAACCCTAACCCTAACCCTTCCCCGAAGCCTGACCCTCACCCGTCCCCTAATCCTAACCCGTACGCTAACACTAACCCGCGCCCTCACACGTACGCTCCCTGTAAAGCGTTGTCGTACCCTCCCCTGGACCCTAAACCGTCCCCGTCCCCTAACCCTAACCCTAGCCCGAACCCTAACCCTAACCCTTCCCCGAAGCCTGACCCTCACCCGTCCCCTAATCCTAACCTGTACGCTAACACTAACCCACGCCCTCACACATACGCTCCCCCTAAAGCGTTGTCGTACCCTCCCCTGGACCCTAAACCGTCCCCGTCCCCTAACCCTAACCCTAGCCCGAACCCTAACCCTAACCCTTCCCCGAAGCCTGACCCTCACCCGTCCCCTAATCCTAAGCCGTACACTAACACTAACCCGCGCCCTCACACGTACGCTCCCCCTAAAGCGTTGTCGTACCCTCCCCTGGACCCTAAACCGTCCCCGTCTCCTAACACTAACCCTAGCCCGAACCCTAACCCTAACCCTTCCCCGAAGCCTGACCCTCACCCGTCACCTAATCCTAAGCCGTACGCTAACACTAACCCGCGCCCTCACACGTACGCTCCCCCTAAAGCGTTGTCGTACCCTCCCCTGGACCCTAAACCGTCTCCGTCCCCTAACCCTAACCTTAGCCCGAACCCTAACCCTAACCCTTCCCCGAAGCCTGACCCTCAACCGTCACCTAATCCTAACACATACGCTAACACTAACCCGCGCCCTCACACGTACGCTCCCGTTAAATCGTTGTCGTACCCTCCCCTGGACCCTAAACCGTCCCCGTCCCCTAACCCTAACCCTAGCCTGAACCCTAACCCTAAACCTTCCCCGAAGCCTGACCCTCACCCGTCCCCTAATCCTAAACCATACGCTAACACTAACCCGGGCCCTCACACGTACGCTCCCCCAAAGCGTTGTCGTACCCTCCCCTGGACCCTAAACCGTCCCCGTCCCCTAACCCTAACCCTAGCCCGAACCCTAACCCTAACCCTTCCCCGAAGCCTGACCCTCACCCGTCCCCTAATCCTAAACCATACGCTAACACTAACCCGGGCCCTCACACGTACGCTCCCCCTAAAGCGTTGTCGTACCCTCCCCTGGACCCTAAACCGTCCCCGTCCCCTAACACTAACCCTAGCCCGAACCCTAACCCTAACACTTCCCCGAAGCCTGACCCTCACCCGTCCCCTAATCCTAAGCCGTACGCTAACACTAACACGCGCCCTCACACGTACGCTCCCCCTAAACCTTTGTCGTACCCTCCCCTGGACCCTAAACCGTCCCCGTCCCCTAACCCTAACCCTAGCCCGAACCCTAACCCTAACCCTTCCCCGAAGCCGGACCCTCACCCGTCCCCTAATCCTAACCCGTACGCTAACACTAACCCACGCCCTCACACATACGCTCCCCCTAAAGCGTTGTCGTACCCTCCCCTGGACCCTAAACCGTCCCCGTCCCCTAACCCTAACCCTAGCCCGAACCCTAACCCTAAACCTTCCCCGAAGCCTGACCCTCACCCGTCCCCTAATCCTAACCCGTACGCAAACACTAACCTGCGCCCTCACACCTACGCTCCCCCTAAAGCGTTGTCGTACCCTCCCCTGGACCCTAAACCGTCCCCATCCCCTAAACCTAACCCTAGCCCGAACCCTAACCCTAACCCTTTCCCGAAGCCTGAGCCTCACCCGTCCCCTAATCCTAAGCCGTACGCTAACACTAACCCGCGCCCTCATACATACGCTCCCCCTAAAGCGTTGTCGCACCCTCCCCTGGACCCTAAACTGTCCCCGTCCCCTAACCCTAACCCTAGCCCGAACCCTAACCCTAATCCTTCCCCGAAGCCTGACCCTCACCCGTCCCCTAATCCTAAGCCGTACGCTAACACTAACTCGCGCCCTCACACGTACGCTCCCCCTAAAGAGTTGTCGTACCCTCCCCTGGACCCTAAACCGTCCCCGTCCCCTAACCCTAACCCTAGCCCGAACCCTAACCCTAACCCTTCCCCGAAGCCTGACCCTCACCCGTCCCCTAATCCTAACCCGTACGCTAACACTAACCCACGCCCTCACACGTACGCTCCCCCTAAAGCATTGTCGTACCCTCCCCTGGACCCTAAACCGTCCCCGTCCCCTAAACCTAGCCCGAACCCTAACCCTAACCCTTCCCCGAAGCCTGACCCTCACCCGTCCCCTAATCCTAACCCGTACGCTAACACTAACCCGCGCCCTCACGCGTACGCTCCCCCTAAAGCGTTGTCGTACCCTCCCCTGGACCCTAAACCGTCCCCATCCCCTAACCCTAACCCTAGCCCGAACCCTAACCCTAACCCTTCCCCGAAGCCTGACCCTCACCCGTCCCCTAATCCTAACCCGTACGCTAACACAAACCCGCGCCCTCACACGTACGCTCCCCCTAATGCGTTGTCGTACCCTCCCCTGGACCCTAAACCGTCCCCGTCCCCTAATCCTATCCTTAGCCCGAACACTAACCCTAACCTTTCCCCGAAGCTTACCCTCACCCGTCCCCTAAACCTAAGCCGTACGCTAACACTAACTGGCGCCCTCACACGTACGCTCCCCCTAAAGCGTTGTCGTACCCTCCCCTGGACCCTAAACCGTCCCCGTCCCCTAACCCTAACCCTAGCCAGAACCCTAACCCTAACACTTCCCCGAAGCCTGACCCTCAACCGTCCCCTAATCCTAACCCGTACGCTAACACTAACCCGCGCCCTCACACGTACGCTCCCCCAAAGCATTGTCGTACCCTCCCCTGGACCCTAAACCGTCCCCTAACCCTAACCCTAGCCCGAACCCTATCCCTAACCCTTCCCCTTAGCCTGACCCTCACCCGTCCCCTAATCCTAACCCGTACGCTAACACTAACCCACGCCCTCACACATACGCTCCCCCTAAAGCGTTGTCGTACCCTCCCCTGGACCCTAAACCGTCCCCGTCCCCTAACCCTAACCCTAGCCCGAACCCTAACCCTAAACCTTCCCCGACGTCTGACCCTCACCCGTCCCCTAATCCTAACACGTACACAAACACTAACCCGCGGCCTCACACCTACGCTCCCCCTAAAGCGTTGTCGTACCCTCCCCTGGACCCTAAACCGTCCCCATCCCCTAACCCTAACCCTAGCCCGAACCCTAACCCTAACCCTTCCCCGAAGCCTGACCCTCACCCGTCCCCTAATCCTAACCCGTACGCTAATACTAACCCACGCCCTCACACGTACGCTCCCCCTAAAGCGTTGTCGTACCCTCCCCTGGACCCTAAACCGTCCCCGTCACCTAAACCTAGCCCGAACCCTAACCCTAACCCTTCCCCGAAGCCTGACCCTCACCCGTCCCCTAATCCTAACCCGTACGCTAACACTAACCCGCGCCCTCATGCGTACGCTCCCCCTAAAGCGTTGTCGTACCCTCCCCTGGACCCTAAACCGTCCCCGTCCCCTAACCCTAACCCTAGCCCGAACCGTAACCCTAACCCTTCCCCGAAGCCTGACCCTCACCCGTCCCCTAATCCTAACCCGTACGCTAACACTAACCCGCGCCCTCACACGTACGCTCCCCCTAATGCGTTGTCGTACCCTCCCCTGGACCCTAAAACGTCCCCGTCCCCTAACCCTAACCCTAGCCCGAACCCTAACCCTAACCCTTCCCCGAACCCTGACCCTCACCCGTCCCCTAATCCTAAGCCGTACACTAACACTAACCCGCGCCCTCACACGTACGCTCCCCCTAAAGCGTTGTCGTACCCTCCCCTGGACCCTAAACCGTCCCCGTCTCCTAACCCTAACCCTAGCGCGAACACTAACCCTAACCCTTCCCCGAAGCCTGACCCTCACCCGTCACCTAATCCTAAGCCGTACGCTAACACTAACCCGCGCCCTCACACGTACGCTCCCCCTAAAGCGTTGTCGTACCCTCCCCTGGACCCTAAACCGTCTCCGTCCCCTAACCCTAACCTTAGCCCGAACCCTAACCCTAACCCTTCCCCGAAGCCTGACCCTCACCCGTCCCCTAATCCTAACCCGTACGCTAACACTAACCCGCGCCCTCACACGTACGCTCCCCCTAATGCGTTGTCGTACCCTCCCCTGGACCCTAAAACGTCCCCGTCCCCTAACCCTAACCCTAGCCCGAACCCTAACCCTAACCCTTCCCCGAAGCCTGACCCTCACCCGTCCCCTAATCCTAACCCGTACGCTAACACTAACCCGCGCCCTCACACGTACGCTCCCCCTAAAGCGTTGTCGTACCCTCCCCTGGACCCTAAACCGTCCCCGTCTCCTAACCCTAACCCTAGCGCGAACCCTAACCCTAACCCTTCCCCGAAGCCTGACCCTCACCCGTCACCTAATCCTAAGCCGTACGCTAACACTAACCCGCGCCCTCACACGTACGCTCCCCCTAAAGCGTTGTCGTACCCTCCCCTGGACCCTAAACCGTCTCCGTCCCCTAACCCTAACCTTAGCCCGAACCCTAACCCTAACCCTTCCCCGAAGCCTGACACTCACCCGTCCCCTAATCCTAACCCATATGCTAACACTAACCCGCGCCCTCACACGTACGCTCCCCTTAAAGCGTTGTCGTACCCTCCCCTGGACCCTAAACCGTCCCCGTCCCCTAAACCTATCCTTAGCCCGAACCCTAACCCTAACCTTTCCCCGAAGCTTACCCTCACCCGTCCCCTAATCCTAAGCCGTACGCTAACACTAACCGGCGCCCTCACACGTACGCTCCCCCTAAAGCGTTGTCGTACCCTCCCCTGGACCCTAAACCGTCCCCGTCCCCTAACCCTAACCCTAGCCAGAACCCTAACCCTAAACCTTCCCTGAAGCCTGACCCTCACCCGTCCCCTAATCCTAAGCCGTACGCTAACACTAACCCGCAGCCTCACACGTACGCTCCCCCTAAAGCGTTGTCGTACCCTCCCCTGGACCCTAAACCGTCCCCGTCCCCTAACCCTAACCCTAGCCCGAACCCTAACCCTAACCCTTCCCCGAAGCCTGACCCTCACCTGTCCCCTAATCCTAAGCCGTACGCTTACACTAACCCACGCCCTCACACGTACGCTCCCCCTAAAGCGTTGTCGTACCCTCCCCTGGACCCTAAACCGTCCCCGTCCCCTAACCCTAGCCCAAACCCTAACCCTAACCCTTCCCCGAAGCCTGACCCTCACCCGTCCCCTAATCCTAACCCGTACGCTAACACTAACCCACGCCCTCACGCGTACGCTCCCCCTAAAGCGTTGTCGTACCCTCCCCTGGACCCTAAACCGTCCCCGTCCCCTAACCCTAACCCTAGCCCGAACCCTAACCCTAACCCTTCCCCGAATCCTGACCCTCACCCGTCCCCTAATCCTAACCCGTACGCTAACACTAACCCGCGCCCTCACACGTACGCTCCCCCTAAAGCATTGTCGTACCCTCCCCTGGACCCTAAACCGTCCCCGTCCCCTAACCCTAGCCCGAACCCTAACCCTAAAACTTCCCCGAAGCCTGACCCTCACCCGTCCCCAAATCCTAACCCGTACGCTAACACTAACCCGCGCCCTCACACGTACGCTCCCCCTAAAGCGTTGTCGTACCCTCCCCTGGACCCTAAACCGTCCCCGTCCCCTAACCCTAACCCTACACCGAACCCTAACCCTAACACTTCCCCGAAGCCTGACCCTCACCCGTCCCCTAATCCTAAGCCGTACGCTAACACTAACCCGCGCCCTCACACGTACGCTGCCCCTAACGCGTTGTCCTACCCCCCCTTGGACCTAAACCGTCCCCGTTTCCTAACCCTATCCCAAGCCCAAACCCTAACCCTAACCCTTCCCCGAAGCCTGACCCTCACCCGTCCCCTAATCCTAAGCCGTACGCTAACACTAACCCGCGCCCTCACACGTACGCTCCCCCTAAAGCGTTGTCGTACCCTCCGCTGGACCCTAAACCGTCCCCGTCCCCTAACCCTAACCCTAGCCCGAACCCTAACCCTAACCCTTCCCCGAAGCCTGACCCTCACCTGTCCCCTAATCCTAAGCCGTATGCTTACACTAACCCACGCCCTCACATGTACGCTCCCCCTAAAGCGTTGTCGTACCCTCCCCTGGACCCTAAACCGTCCCTGTCCCCTAAACCTAGCCCGAACCCTAACCCTAACCCTTCCCCGAAGCCTGACCCTCACCCGTCCCCTAATCCTAACCCGTACGCTAACACTAACCCACGCCCTCACGCATACGCTCCCCCTAAAGCGTTGTCGTACCCTCCCCTGGACCCTAAACCGTCCCCGTCCCCTAACCCTAACCCTAGCCCGAACCCTAACCCTAACCCTTCCCCGAATCCTGACCCTCACCCGTCCCCTAATCCTAACCCGTACGCTAACACTAACCCGCGCCCTCACACGTACGCTCCCCCTAATGCGTTGTCGTACCCTCCCCTGGACCCTAAACCGTCCCGTTCCCTAATCCTATCCTTAGCCCGAACCCTAACCGTAAACTTTCCCCGAAGCTTACCCTCACCCGTCCCCTAAACCTAAGCCGTACGCTAACACTAACCAGCGCCCTCACACGTACGCTCCCCCTAAAGCGTTGTCGTACCCTCCCCTGGACCCTAAACCGTCCCCGTCCCCTAACCCTAACCCTAGCCCGAACCCTAACCCTAAAACTTCCCCGAAGCCTGACCCTCACCCGTCCCCAAATCCTAACCCGTACGCTAACACTAACCCGCGCCCTCACACGTACGCTCCCCCTAAAGCGTTGTCGTACCCTCCCCTGGACCCTAAACCGTCCCCGTCCCCTAACCCTAACCCTACACCGAACCCTAACCCTAAAACTTCCCCGAAGCCTGACCCTCACCCGTCCCCTAATCCTAAGCCGTACGCTAACAATAACTGGCGCCCTCACACGTACGCTCCCCCTAAAGCGTTGTCGTACCCTCCCCTGGACCCTAAACCGTCCCCGTCCCCTAACCCTAACCCTAGCCAGAACCCTAACCCTAACACTTCCCCGAAGCCTGACACTCAACCGTCCCCTAATCCTAACCCGTACGCTAACACTAACCCGCTCCCTCACACGTACGCTCCCCCAAAGCATTGTCGTACCCTCCCCTGGACCCTAAACCGTCCCCGTCCCCTAACCCTAGCCCGAACCCTAACCCTAAAACTTCCCCGAAGCCTGACCCTCACCCGTCCCCAAATCCTAAACCGTACGCTAACACTAACCCGCACCCTCACACGTACGCTCCCCCTAAAGCGTTGTCGTACCCTCCCCTGGACCCTAAACCGTCCCCGTCCCCTAACCCTAACCCTACACTGAACCCTAACCCTAACACTTCCCCGCAGCCTGACCCTCACCCGTCCCCTAATCCTAAGCCGTACGCTAACACTAACCCGCGCCCTCACACGTACGCTCCTCCTAACGCGTTGTCCTACCCCCCCTTGGACCTAAACCGTCCCCGTTTCCTAACCCTATCCCTAGCCCAAACACTAACCCTAACCCTTCCCCGAAGCCTGACCCTCACCCGTCCCCTAATCCTAAGCCGTACGCTAACACTAACCCACGCCCTCACACGTACGCTCCCCCTAAAGCGTTGTCGTACCCTCCCCTGGACCCTAAACCGTCCCCGTCCCCTAACCCTAACCCTAGCCCGAACCCTATCCCTAACCCTTCCCCTTAGCCTGACCCTCACCCGTCCCCTAATCCTAACCCGTACGCTAACACTAACCCACGCCCTCACACATACGCTCCCCCTAAAGCGTTGTCGTACCCTCCCCTGGACCCTAAACCGTCCCCGTCCCCTAACCCTAACCCTAGCCCGAACCCTAACCCTAAACCTTCCCCGACGTCTGACCCTCACCCGTCCCCTAATCCTAACACGTACACAAACACTAACCCGCGGCCTCACACCTACGCTCCCCCTAAAGCGTTGTCGTACCCTCCCCTGGACCCTAAACCGTCCCCATCCCCTAACCCTAACCCTAGCCCGAACCCTAACCCTAACCCTTCCCCGAAGCCTGACCCTCACCCGTCCCCTAATCCTAACCCGTACGCTAACACTAACCCACGCCCTCACACGTACGCTCCCCCTAAAGCGTTGTCGTACCCTCCCCTGGACCCTAAACCGTCCCCGTCACCTAAACCTAGCCCGAACCCTAAACCTAACCCTTCCCCGAAGCCTGACCCTCACCCGTCCCCTAATCCTAACCCGTACGCTAACACTAACCCGCGCCCTCATGCGTACGCTCCCCCTAAAGCGTTGTCGTACCCTCCCCTGGACCCTAAACCGTCCCCGTCCCCTAACCCTAACCCTAGCCCGAACCGTAACTCTAACCCTTCCCCGAAGCCTGACCCTCACCCGTCCCCTAATCCTAACCCGTACGCTAACACTAACCCGCGCCCTCACACGTACGCTCCCCCTAATGCGTTGTCGTACCCTCCCCTGGACCCTAAAACGTCCCCGTCCCCTAACCCTAACCCTAGCCCGAACCCTAACCCTAACCCTTCCCCGAACCCTGACCCTCACCCGTCCCCTAATCCTAAGCCGTACACTAACACTAACCCGCGCCCTCACACGTACGCTCCCCCTAAAGCGTTGTCGTACCCTCCCCTGGACCCTAAACCGTCCCCGTCTCCTAACCCTAACCCTAGCGCGAACACTAACCCTAACCCTTCCCCGAAGCCTGACCCTCACCCGTCACCTAATCCTAAGCCGTACGCTAACACTAACCCGCGCCCTCACACGTACGCTCCCCCTAAAGCGTTGTCGTACCCTCCCCTGGACCCTAAACCGTCTCCGTCCCCTAACCCTAACCTTAGCCCGAACCCTAACCCTAACCCTTCCCCGAAGCCTGACCCTCACCCGTCCCCTAATCCTAACCCGTACGCTAACACTAACCCGCGCCCTCACACGTACGCTCCCCCTAATGCGTTGTCGTACCCTCCCCTGGACCCTAAAACGTCCCCGTCCCCTAACCCTAACCCTAGCCCGAACCCTAACCCTAACCCTTCCCCGAAGCCTGACCCTCACCCGTCCCCTAATCCTAAGCCGTACCCTAACACTAACCCGCGCCCTCACACGTACGCTCCCCCTAAAGCGTTGTCGTACCCTCCCCTGGACCCTAAACCGTCCCCGTCTCCTAACCCTAACCCTAGCGCGAACCCTAACCCTAACCCTTCCCCGAAGCCTGACCCTCACCCGTCACCTAATCCTAAGCCGTACGCTAACACTAACCCGCGCCCTCACACGTACGCTCCCCCTAAAGCGTTGTCGTACCCTCCCCTGGACCCTAAACCGTCTCCGTCCCCTAACCCTAACCTTAGCCCGAACCCTAACCCTAACCCTTCCCCGAAGCCTGACACTCACCCGTCCCCTAATCCTAACCCATATGCTAACACTAACCCGCGCCCTCACACGTACGCTCCCCTTAAAGCGTTGTCGTACCCTCCCCTGGACCCTAAACCGTCCCCGTCCCCTAATCCTATCCTTAGCCCGAACCCTAACCCTAACCTTTCCCCGAAGCTTACCCTCACCCGTCCCCTAATCCTAAGCCGTACGCTAACACTAACCGGCGCCCTCACACGTACGCTCCCCCTAAAGCGTTGTCGTACCCTCCCCTGGACCCTAAACCGTCCCCGTCCCCTAACCCTAACCCTAGCCAGAACCCTAACCCTAAACCTTCCCTGAAGCCTGACCCTCACCCGTCCCCTAATCCTAAGCCGTACGCTAACACTAACCCGCAGCCTCACACGTACGCTCCCCCTAAAGCGTTGTCGTACCCTCCCCTGGACCCTAAACCGTCCCCGTCCCCTAACCCTAACCCTAGCCCGAACCCTAACCCTAACCCTTCCCCGAAGCCTGACCCTCACTTGTCCCCTAATCCTAAGCCGTACGCTTACACTAACCCACGCCCTCACACGTACGCTCCCCCTAAAGCGTTGTCGTACCCTCCCCTGGACCCTAAACCGTCCCCGTCCCCTAAACCTAGCCCAAACCCTAACCCTAACCCTTCCCCGAAGCCTGACCCTCACCCGTCCCCTAATCCTAACCCGTACGCTAACACTAACCCACGCCCTCACGCGTACGCTCCCCCTAAAGCGTTGTCGTACCCTCCCCTGGACCCTAAACCGTCCCCGTCCCCTAACCCTAACCCTAGCCCGAACCCTAACCCTAACCCTTCCCCGAATCCTGACCCTCACCCGTCCCCTAATCCTAACCCGTACGCTAACACTAACCCGCGCCCTCACACGTACGCTCCCCCTAAAGCATTGTCGTACCCTCCCCTGGACCCTAAACCGTCCCCGTCCCCTAACCCTAGCCCGAACCCTAACCCTAAAACTTCCCCGAAGCCTGACCCTGACCCGTCCCCAAATCCTAACCCGTACGCTAACACTAACCCGCGCCCTCACACGTACGCTCCCCCTAAAGCGTTGTCGTACCCTCCCCTGGACCCTAAACCGTCCCCGTCCCCTAACCCTAACCCTACACCGAACCCTAACCCTAACACTTCCCCGAAGCCTGACCCTCACCCGTCCCCTAATCCTAAGCCGTACGCTAACACTAACCCGCGCCCTCACACGTACGCTCCCCCTAACGCGTTGTCCTACCCCCCCTTGGACCTAAACCGTCCCCGTTTCCTAACCCTATCCCAAGCCCAAACCCTAACCCTAACCCTTCCCCGAAGCCTGACCCTCACCCGTCCCCTAATCCTAAGCCGTACGCTAACACTAACCCGCGCCCTCACACGTACGCTCCCCCTAAAGCGTTGTCGTACCCTCCCCTGGACCCTAAACCGTCCCTGTCCCATAAACCTAGCCCGAACCCTAACCCTAACCCTTCCCCGAAGCCTGACCCTCACCCGTCCCCTAATCCTAACCCGTACGCTAACACTAACCCACGCCCTCACGCATACGCTCCCCCTAAAGCGTTGTCGTACCCTCCCCTGGACCCTAAACCGTCCCCGTCCCCTAACCCTAACCCTAGCCCGAACCCTAACCCTAACCCTTCCCCGAATCCTGACCCTCACCCGTCCCCTAATCCTAACCCGTACGCTAACACTAACCCGCGCCCTCACACGTACGCTCCCCCTAATGCGTTGTCGTACCCTCCCCTGGACCCTAAACCGTCCCCGTCCCCTAATCCTATCCTTAGCCCGAACCCTAACCGTAAACTTTCCCCGAAGCTTACCCTCACCCGTCCCCTAAACCTAAGCCGTACGCTAACACTAACCAGCGCCCTCACACGTACGCTCCCCCTAAAGCGTTGTCGTACCCTCCCCTGGACCCTAAACCGTCCCCGTCCCCTAACCCTAACCCTAGCCCGAACCCTAACCCTAAAACTTCCCCGAAGCCTGACCCTCACCCGTCCCCAAATCCTAACCCGTACGCTAACACTAACCCGCGCCCTCACACGTACGCTCCCCCTAAAGCGTTGTCGTACCCTCCCCTGGACCCTAAACCGTCCCCGTCCCCTAACCCTAACCCTACACCGAACCCTAACCCTAAAACTTCCCCGAAGCCTGACCCTCACCCGTCCCCTAATCCTAAGCCGTACGCTAACACTAACCCGCGCCCTCACACGTACGCTCCCCCTAACGCGTTGTCGTACCCTCCCTTGGACCTAAACCGTCCCCGTTTCCTAACCCTAACCCTAGCCCGAACCCTAACCCTAACCCTTCCCCGAAGCCTGACCCTCACCCGTCCCCTAATCCTAAGCCGTACGCTAACACTAACCCGCGCCCTCACACGTACGCTCCCCCTAAAGCGTTGTCGTACCCTCCCCTGGACCCTAAACCGTCCCCGTCCCCTAACCCTAAACCTAGCCCGAACCCTAACCCTAACCCTTCCCCTTAGCCTGACCCTCACCCGTCCCCTAATCCTAACCCGTACTTTAACACTAACCCACGCCCTCACACATACGCTCCCCCTAAAGCGTTGTCGTACCCTCCCCTGGACCCTAAACCGTCCCCGTCCCCTAACCCTAACCCTAGCCCGAACCCTAACCCTAAACCTTCCCCGAAGTCTGACCCTCACCCGTCCCCTAATCCTAACACGTACGCAAACACTAACCCGCGCCCTCACACCTACGCTCCCCCTAAAGCGTTGTCGTACCCTCCCCTGGACCCTAAACCGTCCCCATCCCCTAACCCTAACCCTAGCCCGAACCCTAACCCTAACCCTTCCCCGAAGCCTGACCCTCACCCGTCCCCTAATCCTAACCCGTACGCTAACACTAACCCACGCCCTCACACGTACGCTCCCCCTAAAGCGTTGTCGTACCCTCCCCTGGACCCTAAACCGTCCCCGTCCCCTAAACCTAGCCCGAACCCTAACCCTAACCCTTCCCCGAAGCCTGACCCTCACACGTCCCCTAATCCTATCCCGTACGCTAACACTAACCCGCGCCCTCATGCGTACGCTCCCCCTAAAGCGTTGTCGTACCCTCCCCTGGACCCTAAACCGTCCCCGTCCCCTAACCCTAACCCTAGCCCGAACACTAACCCTAACCCTTCCCCGAAGCCTGACCCTCACCCGTCCCCTAATCCTAACCCGTACGCTAACACTAACCCGCGCCCTCACACGTACGCTCCCCCTAATGCGTTGTCGTACCCTCCCCTGGACCCTAAAACGTCCCCGTCCCCTAACCCTAACCCTAGCCCGAACCCTAACCCTAACCCTTCCCCGAAACCTGACCCTCACCCGTCCCCTAATCCTAAGCCGTACCCTAACACTAACCCGCGCCCTCACACGTACGCTCCCCCTAAAGCGTTGTCGTACCCTCCCCTGGACCCTAAACCGTCCCCGTCTCCTAACCCTAACCCTAGCGCGAACCCTAACCCTAACCCTTCCCCGAAGCCTGACCCTCACCCGTCACCTAATCCTAAGCCGTACGCTAACACTAACCCGCGCCCTCACACGTACGCTCCCCCTAAAGCGTTGTCGTACCCTCCCCTGGACCCTAAACCGTCTCCGTCCCCTAACCCTAACCTTAGCCCGAACCCTAACCCTAACCCTTCCCCGAAGCCTGACCCTCACCCGTCCCCTAATCCTAACCCATACGCTAACACTAACCCACGCCCTCACACGTACGCTCCCCTTAAAGCGTTGTCGTACCCTCCCCTGGACCCTAAACCGTCCCCGTCCCCTAATCCTATCCTTAGCCCGAACCCTAACCCTAACCTTTCCCCGAAGCTTACCCTCACCCGTCCCCTAATCCTAAGCCGTTCGCTAACACTAACCCACGCCCTCACACGTACGTTCCCCCTAAAGCGTTGACGTACCCTCCCCTGGACGCTAAACCGTCCCCGTCCCCTAACCCTAACCCTAGACCGAACCCTAACCCTAAACCTTCCCCGAAGCCTGACCCTCACCCGTCCCCTAATCCTAAGCCGTACGCTAACACTAACCCACGCCCTCACATGTACGCTCCCCCTAAAGCATTGTCGTACCCTCCCCTGGACCCTAAACCATCCCCTAACCCTAACCCTAGCCCGAACCCTAACCCTAACCCTTCCCCGTAGCCTGACCCTCACCCGTCCCCTAATCCTAACCCGTACGCTAACACTAACCCGCGCCCTCACACGTACGCTCCCCCTAAAGCGTTGTCGTACCCTCCCCTGGACCCTAAACCGTCCCCGTCCCCTAACCCTAACCCTAGCCCGAACCCTAACCCTAACCCTTCCCCGAAGCCTGACACTCAACCGTCCCCTAATCCTAACCCGTACGCTAACACTAACGCTCGCCCTCACACGTACGCTCCCCGTAAAGCGTTGTCGTACCCTCCCCTGGACCCTAAACCGTCCCCGTCCCCTAACCCTAACCCTAGCCCGAACCCTAACCCTAACCCTTCCCCGAAGCCTGACCCTCACCCGTCCCCTAATCCTAACCCGTACGCTAACACTAACCCGTGCCGTCACACGTACGGTCCCCCTAAAGCGTTGTCGTACCCTCCCCTGGACCCTAAACCGTCCCTGTCTCCTAACCCTAACCCTAGCCCGAACCCTAACCCTAACCCTTCCCCGAAGTCTGACCCTCACCCGTCACCTAATCCTAAGCCGTACGCTAACACTAACCCGCGCCCTCACACGTACGCTCCCCCTAAAGCATTGTCGTACCCTCCCCTGGACCCTAAACCGTCCCCGTCCCCTAACCCTAACCCTAGCCAGAACCCTAACCCTAACCCTTCACCGAAGCCTGACCCTCACCCGTCCCGTAATCCTAACCCGTACGCTAACACTAACCCGCGCCCTCACACGTACGCTCCCCCTAAAGCGTTGTCGTACCCTCCCCTGGACCCTAAACCGTCCCCTTCCCCTAACCCTAACCCTAGCCCGAACCCTAACCCTAACCCTTCCCCGAAGCCTGACCCTCACCCGTCCCCTAATCCTAACCCGTACGCTAACACTAACCCGCGCCCTCACACGTACGCTCCCCCTAAAGCGTGGTCGTACCCTCCCCCGGACCCTAAACCGTCCCCGTCCCCTAACCCTAACCCTAGCCCGAACCCTAACCCTAACCCTTCCCCGAAGCCTGACCCTCACCCGTCCCCTAATCCTAACCCGTACGCTAACACTAACCCGCACCCTCACACGTACGCTCCCCCTAAAGCGTTGTCGTACCCTCCCCTGGACCCTAAACCGTCCCCGTACCCTAACCCTAACCCTAGCCCGAGCCCTAACCCTAACCCTTCCCTGAAGCCTGACCCTCACCCGTCCCCTAATCCTAAGCCGTACGCTAACACTAACCCGCGCCCTCACACGTAAGCTCCCGCTAAAGCGTTGTCGTACCCTCCCCTGGACCCTAAACCGTCCCCGTCCCCTAACCCTAACCCTAGCCCGAACCCTAACCCTAACACTTCCGCGAAGCCTGACCCTCACGCGTCCCATAATCCTAACCCGTACGCTAACACTAACCCGCGCCCTCACACGTACGCTCCCCCTAAAGCGTTGTCGTACCCTCCCCTGGACCCTAAACCGTCCCCGTCCCCTAACCCTAACCCTAGCCCGAACCCTCACCCCAAGCCTTCCCCGAAGCCTGACCCTCACCCGTCCCCTAATCCTAAGCCGTTCGCTAACACTAACCCACGCCCTCACACGTACGTTCCCCCTAAAGCATTGTCGTACCCTCCCCTGGACGCTAAACCATCCCCGTCCCCTAACCCTAACCCTAGACCGAACCCTAAACCTAAACCTTCCCCGAAGCCTGACCCTCACCCGTCCCCTAATCCTAAGCCGTACGCTAACACTAACCCGCGCCCTCACATGTACGCTCCCCCTAAAGCATTGTCGTACCTTCCCCTGGACCCTAAACCATCCCCTAACCCTAACCCTAGCCCGAACCCTAACCCTAACCCTTCCCCGAAGCCTGACCCTCACCCGTCCCCTAATCCTAACCCGTACGCTAACACTAACCCGCGCCCTCACACGTACGCTCCCCCTAAAGCGTTGTCGTACCCTCCCCTGGACCCTAAACCGTCCCCGTCCCCTAACCCTAACCCTAGCCCGAACCCTAACCCTAACCCTTCCCCGAAGCCTGACACTCAACCGTCCCCTAATCCTAACCCGTACGCTAACACTAACGCTCGCCCTCACACGTACGCTCCCCGTAAAGCGTTGTCGTACCCTCCCCTGGACCCTAAACCGTCCCCGTCCCCTAACCCTAACCCTAGCCCGAACCCTAACCCTAACACTTCCCCGAAGCCTGACCCTCACCCGTCCCCTAATCCTAACCCGTACGCTAACACTAACCCGCGCCGTCACACGTACGCTCCCCCTAAAGCGTTGTCGTACCCTCCCCTGGACCCTAAACCGTCCCTGTCTCCTAACCCTAACCCTAGCCCGAACCCTAACCCTAACCCTTCCCCGAAGTCTGACCCTCACCCGTCACATAATCCTAAGCCGTACGCTAACACTAACCCGCGCCCTCACACGTACGCTCCCCCTAAAGCATTGTCGTACCCTCCCCTGGACCCTAAACCGTCCCCGTCCCCTAACCCTAACCCTAGCCAGAACCCTAACCCTAACCCTTCACCGAAGCCTGACCCTCATCCGTCCCGTAATCCTAACCCGTACGCTAACACTAACCCGAGCCCTCACACGTACGCTCCCCCTAAAGCGTTGTCGTACCCTCCCCTGGACCCTAAACCGTTCCCTTCCCCTAACCCTAACCCTAGCCCGAACCCTAACCCTAACCCTTCTCCGAAGCCTGACCCTCACCCGTCCCCTAATCCTAAACCGTACGCTAACACTAAACCGCGCCCTCAAACGTACGCTCCCCCTAAAGTGTGGTCGTACCCTCCCCCGTACCCTAAACCGTCCCCGTCACCTAACCCTAACCCTAGCCCGAACCCTAACCCTAACCCTTCCCCGAAGCCTGACCCTCAACCGTCCCCTAATCCTAACCCGTACGCTAACACTAACCCGCACCCTCACACGTACGCTCCCCCTAAAGCGTTGTCGTACCCTCCCCTGGACCCTAAACCGTCCCCGTCCCCTAACCCTAACCCTAGCCCGAACCCTAACCCTAACCCTTCACCGAAGCCTGACCCTCATCCGTCCCCTAATCCTAAGCCGTACGCTAACACTAACCCGCGCCCTCACACGTACGCTCCCCCTAAAGCGTTGTCGTACCCTCCCCTGGACCCTAAACCGTCCCCGTCCCCTAACCCTAACCCTAGCCCGAACCCTAACCCTAACCCTTCCCCGAAGCCTGACACTCACCCGTCCCCTAATCCTAACCCGTACGCTAACACTAACGCGCGCCCTCACACGTACGCTCCCCCTAAAGCGTTGTCGTACCCTCCCCTGGACCCTAAACCGTCCCCGTCCCCTAACCGTAACCCTAGCCCGAACCCTAACCCTAACCCTTCCCCGAAGCCTGACCCTCACCCGTCCCCTAATCCTAACCCGTACGCTAACACTAACCCGCGCCCTCACACGTACGCTCCCCCTAAAGCGTGGTCGTACCCTCCCCCGGACCCTAAACCGTCCCCGTCCCCTAACCCTAACCCTAGCCCGAACCCTAACCCTAACCCTTCCCCGAAGCCTGACCCTCACCCGTCCCCTAATCCTAACCCGTACGCTAACACTAACCCGCACCCTCACACGTACGCTCCCCCTAAAGCGTTGTCGTACCCTCCCCTGGACCCTAAACCGTCCCCGTCCCCTAACCCTAACCCTAGCCCGAACCCTAACCCTAACCCTTCACCGAAGCCTGACCCTCATCCGTCCCCTAATCCTAAGCCGTACGCTAACACTAACGCGCGCCCTCACACGTACGCTCCCCCTAAAGCGTTGTCGTACCCTCCCCTGGACCCTAAACCGTCCCCGTCCCCTAACCGTAACCCTAGCCCGAACCCTAACCCTAACCCTTCCCCGAAGCCTGACCCTCACCCGTCCCCTAATCCTAACCCGTACGCTAACACTAACCCGCGCCCTCACACGTACGCTCCCCCTAAAGCGTTGTCGTACCCTCCCCTGGACCCTAAACCGTCCCCGTCCCCTAACCCTAACCCTAGCACGAACCCTAACCCTAACTCTTCCCCGAATCCTGACCCTCACCCGTCCCCTAATCCTAACCCGTACGCTAACACTAACCCGCGCCCTCATGCGTACGCTCCCCCTAAAGCATTGTCGTACCCTCCCCTGGACCCTAAACATTCCCCGTCCCCTAACCCTAACCCTAGCCCGAACCCTAACCCTAACCCTTCCCCAAAGCCTGACCATCACCCGTCCCCTAATCCTAACCCGTACGCTAACACTAACCCGCGCCCTCACACGTACGCTCCCCCTAAAGTGTTGTCGTACCCTCCCCTGGACCCTAAACCATCCCTGTCCCCTAACCCTAACCCTAGCCCGAACCCTAGCCCTAACACTTCCCCGATGCCTGACCCTCACCCGTCCCCTAATCCTAAGCCGTACGCTAACACTAACCCACGCCCTCACACGTACGCTCCCGCTAAAGCGTTCTCGTACCCTCCCCTGGACCCTAAACCGTCCCTGTCCCCTAATCCTAACCCTAGCCCGATCCCTAACCCTAACCTTTCCCCGAAGCCTGAACCTCACCCGTCCCCTAATCCTAAGCCGTACCCTAACACTAAACCTCGCCCTCACGCGTACGCTCCCCCTAAAGCGTTGTCGTACCCTCCCCTGGACCCTAAACCGTCCCCGTCCCCTAACCCTAACCCTAGCCCGAACCCTAACCCTAACCCTTCCCCGAAGCCTGACCCTCACCCGTCCCCTAATCCTAACCCGTACGCTAACACTAACCCGCGCCCTCACCCGTACGCTCCCCCTAAAGCGTTGTCGTACCCTCCCCTGGACCCTGAACCTTCCCCGTCCCCTAACCCTAACCCTAGCCCGAACCCTAACCCTAACCCTTCCCCGAAACCTGACCCTCACCCGTCCCCTAATCCTAACCCGTACGCTAACACTAACCCGCACCCTCACACGTACGCTCCCCCTAAAGCGTTGTCGTACCCTCCCCTGGACCCTAAACCGTCCCCGTCCCCTAACCCTAACCCTAGCCCGAACCCTAACCCTAACCCTTCCCCGAAGCCTGACCCTCACCCGTCCCCTAATCCTAACCCGTACGCTAACACTAACCCGCAGCCTCACACGTACGCTCCCCCTAAAGCGTTGTCGTACCCTCCCCTGGACCCTAAACCGTCCCCGTCCCCTAACCCTAACCCTAGCCCGAACCCTAACCCTAACCCTTCACCGAAGCCTGACCCTCATCCGTCCCCTAATCCTAAGCCGTACGCTAACACTAACCCGCGCCCTCACACGTACGCTCCCCCTAAAGCGTTGTCGTACCCTCCCCTGGACCCTAAACCGTCCCCGTCCCCTAACCCTAACCCTAGCCCGAACCCTAACCCTAACCCTTCCCCGAAGCCTGACACTCACCCGTCCCCTAATCCTAACCCGTACGCTAACACTAACGCGCGCCCTCACACGTACGCTCCCCCTAAAGCGTTGTCGTACCCTCCCCTGGACCCTAAACCGTCCCCGTCCCCTAACCGTAACCCTAGCCCGAACCCTAACCCTAACCCTTCCCCGAAGCCTGACACTCACCCGTCCCCTAATCCTAACCTGTACGCTAACACTAACCCGCGCCCTCACACGTACGCTCCCCCTAAAGCGTTGTCCTACCCTCCCCTGGACCCTAAACCGTCCCCGTCCCCTAACCCTAACCCTAGCCCGAACCCTAACCCTAACTCTTCCCCGAAGCCTGACCCTCACCCGTCCCCTAATCCTAACCCGTACGCTAACACTAACCCGCACCCTCATGCGTACGCTCCCCCTAAAGCATTGTGGTACCCTCCGCTGGACCCTAAACATTCCCCGTCCCCTAACCCTAACCCTAGCCCAAACCCTAACCCTAACCCTTCCCCGAAGGCTGACCCTCACCCGTCCCCTAATCCTAAGCCGTACGCTAACACTAACCCGCGCCCTCACACGTAAGCTCCCGCTAAAGCGCTGTCGTACCCTCCCCTGGACCCTAAACCGTACCCGTCCCCTAACCCTAACCCTAGCCCGAACCCTAACCCTAACACTTCCGCGAAGCCTGACCCACACGCGTCCCATAATCCTAACCCGTACGCTAACACTAACCCGCGCCCTCACACGTACGCTCCCCCTAAAGCGTTGTCGTACCCTCCCCTGGACCCTAAACCGTCCCCGTCCCCTAACCCTAACCCTACACCGAACCCTAACCCTAACACTTCCCCGAAGCCTGACCCTCACCCGTCCCCTAATCCTAAGACGTACGCTAACACTAACCCGCGCCCTCACACGTACGCTCCCCCTAACGCGTTGTCGTACCCTCCCCTGGACCTAAACCGTCCTCGTTTCCTAACCCTAAGCGTAGCCCGAACCCTAACCCTAATCCTTCCCCGAAGCCTGACCCTCACCCGTCCCCTAATCCTAAGCCGTACGCTAACACTAACCCGCGCCCTCACACGTACGCTCCCCCTAAAGCGTTGTCGTACCCTCCCCTGGACCGTAAACCGTCCCCGTCCCCTAACCCTAACCCTAGCCCGAACCCTAACCCTAACCCTTCCCCTAAGCCTGACCCTCACCCGTCCCCTAATCCTAACCCGTCCGCTAACACTAACCCGCGCCCTCACAAATACGCTCCCCCTAAAGCGTTGTCGTACCCTCCCCTGGACCCTAAACCGTCCCCGTCCCCTAACCGTAACCCTAGCCCGAACCCTAACCCTAACCCTTCCCCGAAGCCTGACACTCACCCGTCCCCTAATCCTAACCTGTACGCTAACACTAACCCGCGCCCTCACACGTACGCTCCCCCTAAAGCGTTGTCGTACCCTCCCCTGGACCGTAAACCGTCCCCGTCCCCTAACCCTAACCCTAGCCCGAACCCTAACCCTAACTCTTCCCCGAAGCCTGACCCTCACCCGTCCCCTAATGCTAACCCGTACGCTAACACTAACCCGCGCCCTCATGCGTACGCTCCCCCTAAAGCATTGTCGTACCCTCCGCTGGACCCTAAGCATTCCCCGTCCCCTAACCCTAACCCTAGCCCGAACCCTAACCCTAACCCTTCCCCGAAGCCTGACCCTCACCCGTCCCCTAATCCTAACCCGTACGCTAACACTAACCCGCACCCTCACACGTACGCTCCCCCTAAAGCGTTGTCGTACCCTCCCCTGGACCCTAAACCGTCCCCGTCCCCTAACCCTAACCCTAGCCCGAACCCTAACCCTAACCCTTCACCGAAGCCTGACCCTCATCCGTCCCCTAATCCTAAGCCGTACGCTAACACTAACCCGCGCCCTCACACGTACGCTCCCCCTAAAGCGTTGTCGTACCCTCCCCTGGACCCTAAACCGTCCCCGTCCCCTAACCCTAACCCTAGCCCGAACCCTAACCCTAACCCTTCCCCGAAGCCTGACACTCACCCGTCCCCTAATCCTAACCCGTACGCTAACACTAACGCGCGCCCTCACACGTACGCTCCCCCTAAAGCGTTGTCGTACCCTCCCCTGGACCCTAAACCGTCCCCGTCCCCTAACCGTAACCCTAGCCCGAACCCTAACCCTAACCCTTCCCCGAAGCCTGACACTCACCCGTCCCCTAATCCTAACCTGTACGCTAACACTAACCCGCGCCCTCACACGTACGCTCCCCCTAAAGCGTTGTCCTACCCTCCCCTGGACCCTAAACCGTCCCCGTCCCCTAACCCTAACCCTAGCCCGAACCCTAACCCTAACTCTTCCCCGAAGCCTGACCCTCACCCGTCCCCTAATCCTAAGCCGTACGCTAACACTAACCCGCGCCCTCACACGTACGCTCCCCCTAAAGCGTTGTCGTACCCTCCCCTGAACCCTGAACCATCCCCGTCCCCTAACCCTAACCCTAGCCCGAACCCTAACCCTAACCCTTCCCCGAAGCCTGACCCTCACCCGTCCCATAATCCTAAGACGTACGCTAACACTAACCCGCGCCCTCACACGTACGCTCCCCCTAAAGCGTTTTCGTACCCTCCCCTGGACCCTAAACCGTCCCCGTCCCCTAACCCTAACCCTAGCCCGAACCCTAACCCTAAACCTTCCCCGAAGCCTGACCCTCACCCGTCCCCTAATCCTAAACCATACGCTAACATTAACCCGGGCCCTCACACGTACGCTCCCCCTAAAGCGTTGTCGTACCCTCCCCTGGACCCTAAACCGTCCCCGTCCCCTAACCCTAACCCTAGCCCGAACCCTAACCCTAACACTTCCCCGAAGCCTGACCCTCACCCGTCCCCTAATCCTAAGCCGTACGCTAACACTAACCCGCACCCTCACACGTACGCTCCCCCTAAAGCGTTGTCGTACCCTCCCCTGGACCCTAAACCGTCCCCGTCCCCTAACCCTAACCCTAGCCCAAACCCTAACCCTAACCCTTCCCCGAAGCCTGACACTCACCCGTCCCCTAATCCTAACCCGTACGCTAACACTAACGCGCGCCCTCACACGTACGCTCCCCGTAAAGCGTTGTCGTACCCTCCCCTGGACCCTAAACCGTCCCCGTCCCCTAACCCTAACCCTAGCCCGAACCCTAACCCTAACCCTTCCCCGAAGCCTGACCCTCACCCGTCCCCTAATCCTAACCCGTACGCTAACACTAACCCGCGCCCTCACACGTACGCTCCCCCTAAAGCGTTGTCGTACCCTCCCCTGGACCCTAAACCGTCCCCGTCTCCTAACCCTAACCCTAGCCCGAACCCTAACCCTAACCCTTCCCCGAAGCCTGACCCTCACCCGTCCCCTAATCCTAAGCCGTACGCTAACACTAACCCGCGCCCTCACACGTACGCTCCCCCTAAAGCGTTGTCGTACCCTCCCCTGGACCCTAAACCATCCCTGTCCCCTAACCCTAACCCTAGCCCGAACCCTAACCCTAACCCTTCCCCGAAGCCGGACCCTCACCCGTCCCCTAATCCTAAACCGTACGCTAACACTAACCCGCGCCCTCACACGTACGCTCCCGCTAAAGCGTTGTCGTACACTCCCCTGGACCCTAAAACATCCCCGTCCCCTATCCCTAACCCTAGCCCGAACCCTAACCCTAACCCTTCTCCGAAGCCTGACCCTCACCCGTCCCCTAATCCTAACCCGTACGCTAACACTAACCCGCGCCCTCACACGTACGCTCCCCCTAAAGCGTTGTCGTACCGTCCCCTGGAGCCTAAACCGTCCCCGTCCCCTAACCCTAACCCTAGCCCGATCCCTAACCCTAACCCTTCCCCGAAGCCTGACCCTCACCCGTCCCCTAATCGTAACCCGTACGCTAACTCTAACCCGGCCCTCACACGTACGCTCCCCCTAAAGCGTTGTCGTACCCTCCCCTGGACCCTAAACCGTCCCCGTCCCCTAACCCTAACCCTAGCCCGAACCCTAACCCTAACCCTTCCCCGAAGCCTGACCCTCACCCGTCCCCTAATCCTAACCCGTACGCTAACACTAACCCGCGCCCTCACACGTACGCTCCCCCTAAAGCATTGTCGTACCCTCCCCTGGACCCTAAACCGTCCCCGTCCCCTAACCCTAACCCTAGCCCGAACCCTAACCCTAACCCTTCCCCGAAGCCTGACCCTCACCCGTCCCCTAATCCTAAGCCGTACGCTAACACTAACCCGCGCCATCACACGTACGTTCCCCCTAAAGCGTTGTCGTACCCTCAACTGGACCCTAAACCGTCCCCGTCCCCTAACCCTAACCCTAGCCCGAACCCTAACCCTAACCCTTCCCCGAAGCCTGACCCTCACCCGTCCCCTAATCCTAACCCGTACGCTAACACTAACCCGCGCCCTCACACGTACGCTCCCCCTAAAGCATTGTCGTACCCTCCCCTGGACCCTAAACCGTCCCCGTCCCCTAACCCTAGCCCGAACCCTAACCCTAAAACTTCCCCGAAGCCTGACCCTCACCCGTCCCCAAATCCTAACCCGTACGCTAACACTAACCCGCGCCCTCAAACGTACGCTCCCCCTAAAGCGTTGTCGTACCCTCCCCTGGACCCTAAACCGTCCCCGTCCCCTAACCCTAACCCTACACCGAACCCTAACCCTAACACTTCCCCGAAGCCTGACCCTCACCCGTCCCCTAATCCTAAGACGTACGCTAACACTAACCCGCGCCCTCACACGTACGCTCCCCCTAACGCGTTGTCGTACCCTCCCCTGGACCTAAACCGTCCTCGTTTCCTAACCCTAAGCGTAGCCCGAACCCTAACCCTAATCCTTCCCCGAAGCCTGACCCTCACCCGTCCCCTAATCCTAAGCCGTACGCTAACACTAACCCGCGCCCTCACACGTACGCTCCCCCTAAAGCGTTGTCGTACCCTCCCCTGGACCGTAAACCGTCCCCGTCCCCTAACCCTAACCCTAGCCCGAACCCGAACCCTAACCCTTCCCCTAAGCCTGACCCTCACCCGTCCCCTAATCCTAACCCGTCCGCTAACACTAACCCACGCCCTCACAAATACGCTCCCCCTAAAGCGTTGTCGTACCCTCCCCTGGACCCTAAACCGTCCCCGTCCCCTAACCCTAACCCTAGCCCGAACCCTAACCCTAACCCTTCCCCGAAGCCTGACCCTAACCCGTCCCCTAATCCTAACCCGTACGCTAACAGTAACCCGCGCCCTCACACGTACACTCCCCCTAAAGCGTTGTCGTACCCTCCCCTGGACCCTAAACCGTCCCCGTCCCCTAACCCTAACCCTAGCCCGAACCCTAACCCTAACCCTTCCCTGAAACCTGACCCTCACCCGTCGCCTAATCCTAACCCGTACGCTAACACTAACCCGCGCCCTCACACGTACGCTCCCCCTAAAGCGTTGTCGTACCCTCCCCTGGACCCTAAACCGTCCCCGTCCCCTAACACGAACCATAGCCCGAACCCTAACCCTAACCCTTCCCCGAAGCCTGACCCTCACCCGTCCCCTAATCCTAACCCATACGCTAACTCTAACCCGCGCCCTCACACGTACGCTCCCCCTTAAGCGTTGTCGTACCCTCCCCTGGACCCTAAACCGTCCCCGTCCCCTAACCCTAACCCTAGCCCGAACCCTAACCCTAAACCTTCCCCGAAGCCTGACCCTCACCCGTCCCCTAATCCTAAACCATACGTTAACACTAACCCGGGCCCTCACACGTACGCTCCCCCTAAAGCGTTGTCGTACCCTCCCCTGGACCCTAAACCGTCCCCGTCCCCTAACCCTAACCCTAGCCCAAACCCTAACCCTAACCCTTCCCCGAAGCCTGACCCTCACCCGTCCCCTAATCCTAACCCGTACGCTAACACTAACCCGCGCCCTCACACGTACGCTCCCCGTAAAGCGTTGTCGTACCCTCCCCTGGACCCTAAACCGTCCCCGTCCCCTAACCCTAACCCTAGTCCGAACCGTAACCCTAACCCTTCCCCGAAGACTGACCCTCACCCGTCCCCTAATCCTAACCCGTACGCTAACACTAACCCACGCCCTCACACATACGCTCCCCCTAAAGCGTTGTCGTACCCTCCCCTGAACCCTAAACCGTCCCCGTCCCCTAACCCTAACCCTAGCCCGAACCCTAACCCTAAACCTTCCCCGAAGCCTGACACTCACCCGTCCCCTAATCCTAACCCGTACGCAAACACTAACCCGCGCCCTCACACCTACGCTCCCCCTAAAGCGTTGTCGTACCCTCCCCTGGACCCTAAACCGTCCCCATCCCCTAACCCTAACCCTAGCCCGAACCCTAACCCTAACCCTTCCCCGAAGCCTGAGCCTCACCCGTCCCCTAATCCTAAGCCGTACGCTAACACTAAGCCGCGCCCTCACACCTACGCTCCCCATAAAGCGTTGTCGTACCCTCCCCTGGACCCTAAACTGTCCCCGTCCCCTAACCCTAACCCTAGCCCGAACCCTAACCCTAACCCTTCCCCGAAGCCTGACTCTCACCCGTCCCCTAATCCTAAGCCGTACGCTAACACTAACCCGCGCCCTCACACGTACGCTCCCCCTAAAGAGTTGTCGTACCCTCCCCTGGACCCTAAACCGTCCCCGTCCCCTAACCCTAACCCTAGCCCGAACCCTAACCCTAACCCTTCCCCGAAGCCTGACCGTCACCCGTCCCCTAATCCTAACCCGTACGCTAACACTAACCCACGCCCTCACATGTACGCTCCCCCTAAAGCGTTGTCGTACCATCCCCTGGACCCTAAACCGTCCCCGTCCCCTAACCCTAACCCTAGCCCGAACCCTAACCCTAACCCTTCCCCGAAGCCTGACCCTCACCCTTCCACTAATCCTAACCCGTACGCTAACACTAACCCGCGCCCTCACACGTACGCTCCCCCTAATGCGTTGTCGTACCCTCCCCTGGACCCTAAAACGTCCCGGTCCCCTAACCCTAACCCTAGCCCGAACCCTAACCCTAACCCTTCCCCGAAGCCTGACCCTCACCCGTCCCCTAATCCTAAGCCGTACACTAACACTAACCCGCGCCCTCACACGTACGCTCCCCCTAAAGCGTTGTCGTACCCTCCCCTGCACCCTAAACCGTCCCCGTCCCCTAACCCTAACCCTTGCCCGAACCCTAACCCTAACCCTTCCCCGAAGCCTGACCCTCACCCGTCCCCTAATCCTAAGCCGTACGCTTACACTAACCCGCGCCCTCACACGTACGCTCCCCCTAAAGCGTTGTCGTACCCTCCCCTGGACCCTAAACCGTCCCAGTCCCCTAACCCTAACCCTAGCCCGAACCCTAACCCTAAACCTTCCCTGAAGCCTGACCCTCAACCGTCCCCTAATCCTAAGCCGTACGCTAACACTAACCCACGCCCTCACACGTACGCTCCCCCTAAAGGGTTGTCGTACCCTCCCCTGGACCCTAAACCGTCCCCATCCCCTAACAATAACCCTAGCCTGAACCCTAACCCTAAACCTTCGCCAAAGCCTGACCCTCACACGTCCCCTAATCGTAAGCCGTACGCTAACACTAACCCGCGCCCTCACACGTACGCTCCCGCTAAAGCGTTGTCGTACCCTCCCCTGGACCCTATACCATCCCCGTCCCCTAACCCTAACCCTAGCCCGAACCCTAACCCTAACCCTTCCCCGAAGCCTGACCCTCACCCGTCCCCTAATCCTAACCCGTACGCTAACACTAACCCACGCCCTCACACGTACGCTCCCCCTAAAGCGTTGTCGTACACTCCCCTGGACCCTAAACCGTCTCCGTCCCCTATCCCTAAGCCTAGCCCGAACCCTAACTCTAACCCTTCCCCGAAGCCTGACACTCACCCGTCCCATAATCCTAACCCGAACGCTAACACTAACCCGCGCCCTCACACGTACACTCCCCCTAAAGCGTTGTCGTACCCTCCCCTGTACCCTAAACCGTTCCTGTCCCCTAACCCTAACCCTAGCCCGAACCCTAACCCTAACCCTTCCCCGAAGCCTGACCCTCACCCGTCCCCTAATCCTAACCCATACGCTAACACTAACCCGCGCCCTCACACGTACGCTCCCCCTAAAGCGTTGTCGTACCGTCCCCTGGAGCCTAAACCGTCCCCGTCCCCTAACCATAACCCTAGCCCGATCCCTAACCCTAACCCTTCCCCGAAGCCTGACCATCACCCGTCCCCTAATCGTAACCCGTACGCTAACTCTAACCCGGCCCTCACACGTACGCTCCCCGTAAAGCGTTGTCGTACTCTCCCCTGGACCCTAAACCGTCCCCGTCCCCTAACCCTAACCCTAGCCCGAACCCTAACCCTAACCCTTCCCCGAAGCCTGACCCTCACCCGTCCCCTAATCCTAACCCGTACGCTAACACTAACCCGCGCCCTCACACGTACGCTCCCCCTAAAGCATTGTCGTACCCTCCCCTGGACCCTAAACCGTCCCCGTCCCCTAACCCTAACCCTAGCCCGAACCCTAACCCTAACCCTTCCCCGAAGCCTGACCCTCACCCGTCCCCTAATCCTAAACCGTACGCTAACACTAACCCGCGCCCTCACACGTACGTTCCCCCTAAAGCGTTGTCGTACCCTCCCCTGGACCCTAAACCGTCCCCGTCCCCTAACCCTAACCCTAGCCCGAACCCTAACCCTAACCCTTCCCCGAAGCCTGACCCTCACCCGTCCCCTAATCCTAACCCGTACGCTAACACTAACCCCCGCCCTCACACGTACGCTCCCCCTAAAGCATTGTCGTACCCTCCCCTGGACCCTAAACCGTCCCCGTCCCCTAACCCTAGCATGAACCCTAACCCTAAAACTTCCCCGAAGCCTGACCCTCACCCGTCCCCAAATCCTAACCCGTACGCTAACACTAACCCGCGCCCTCACACATACGCTCCCCCTAAAGCGTTGTCGTACCCTCCCCTGGACCCTAAACCGTCCCCGTCCCCTAACACTAACCCTACACCGAACCCTAACCCTAACAGTTCCCCGAAGCCTGACCCTCACCTGTCCCCTAATCCTAAGCCGTACGCTAACACTAACCCGCGCCCTCACACGTACGCTCCCCCTAACGCGTTGTCGTACCCTCCCCTGGACCTAAACCGTCCTCGTTTCCTAACCCTAACCGTAGCCCGAACCCTAACCCTAACCCTTCCCCGAAGCCTGACCCTCACCCATCCCCTAATCCTAAGCCGTACGCTAACACTAACCCGCGCCCTCACACGTACGCTCCCCCTAAAGCGTTGTCGTACCCTCCCCTGGACCCTAAACCGTCCCCGTCCCCTAACCCTAACCCTAGCCCGAACCCTAACCCTAACCCTTCCCCGAAGCCTGGCCCTCACCCGTCCCCTAATCCTAACCCGTACGCTAACACTAACCCACGCCCTCACACATACGCTCCCCCTAAAGCGTTGTCGTACCCTCCCCTGGACCCTAAACCGTCTCCGTCCCCTAACCCTAACCCTAGCCCGAACCCTAACCCTAACCCTTCCCCGAAGCCTGACCCTCACCCGTCCCCTAATCCTAAGCCGTACGCTAACACTAACCCGCACCCTCACACGTACGCTCCCCCTAAAGCGTTGTCGTACCCTCCCCTGGACCCTAAACCGTCCCCGTCCCCTAACCCTAACCCTAGCCCGAATCCTAACCCTAACCCTTCCCCGAAGCCTGACCCTCACCCGTCCCTTAATCCTAACCCGTACGCTAACACTAACCCGCGCCCTCACACGTACGCTACCAGTAAAGCGTTGTCGTACCCTCCCCTGGACCCTAAACTGTCCCCGTCCCCTAAAACTTACCCTAGCCCGAACCCTAACCCTAACACTTCCCCGAAGCCTGACCCTCACCCGTCACCTAATCCTCTCCCGTACGCTAACACTAACCCGCGCCCTCACACGTACGCTCCCCCTAAAGTGTTGTCGTACCCTCCCTTGGACCCTAAACCGTCCCCATCCCCTAACCCTAACCCTAGACCGAACCCTAACCCTAACCCTTCCCCGAAGCCTGACCCTCACCGTCCCCTAATCATAAGCCGTACGCTACACTATCCCGTGCCGTCACACGTACGCTCCCCCTAAAGCGTTGTCGTACCCTCCCCTGGACCCTAAACCGTCCCCGTCCCCTAACCCTAACCCTAGCCCGAACCCTAACCCTAACCCTTCCCCGAAGCCTGACCCTCACCCGTCCCCTAATCCTAAGCCGTACGCTAACACTAACCCGCGCCCTCACACGTACGCTCCCCATAAAGCGTTGTCGTACCCTCCCCTGGACCCTAAACAGTCCCCGTCCCCTAACCCTATCCCTAGCCCGAACCCTAATCCTAACCCTTCCCCGAAGCCTGACCCTCAACCGTCCCCTAATCCTAAGCCGTACGCTAACACTAACCCACGCCCTCACACGTACGCTCCACCTAAAGCGTTGTCGTACCCTCCCCTGGACCCTAAACCGTCCCCATCCCCTAACACTAACCCTAGCCTGAACCCTAACCCTAAACCTTCACCAAAGCCTGACCCTCACACGTCCCCTAATCCTAAGCCGTACGCTAACACTAACCCACGCCCTCACACGTACGCTCCCCATAAAGCGTTGTCGTACCCTCCCCTGGACCCTAAACCATCCCCGTCCCCTAACACTAACCCTAGCCCGAAACCTAACCCTAACCCTTCCCCGAAGCCTGACCCTCACCCGTCCCCTAATCCTAACCCGTACGCTAACACTAACCCGCGCCCTCACACGTACGCTCCCCCTAAAGCGTTGTCGTACACTCCCCTGGACCCTAAACCGTCCCCGTCCCCTATCCCTAACCCTAGCCCGAACCCTAACCCTAACCCTTCCCCGAAGCCTGAGCCTCACCCGTCCCCTAATCCTAACCTGTACGCTAAGAATAACCCGCGCCCTCACACGTACGCTCCCCCTAAAGCGTTGTCGTACCCTCCCCTGGACCCTAAACCGTCCACGTCCTCTAACCCTTACCCTAGCCCGAACCTTAACCCTAACCCTTCCCCGAAGCCTGACCCTCACCCGTCCCTCAATGCTAACCCGTACGCTAACACTATCCCGCGCCCTCACGCGTATGCTCCCCCTAAAGCGTTGTCGTACCCTCCCCTGGACCCTAAACCGTCCCCGTCCCCTAAAACTTACCCTAGCCCGAACCCTAACCCTAACACTTCCCCGAAGCCTGACCCTCACCCGTCACCTAATCCTCTCCCGTACGCTAACACTAACCCGCGCCCTCACACGTACGCTCCCCCTAAAGTGTTGTCGTACCCTCCCTTGGACCCTAAACCGTCCCCGTCCCCTAACCCTAACCCTAGCCCGAACCCTAACCCTAACCCTTCCCCGAAGCCTGACCCTCACCGTCCCCTAATCCTAAGCCGTACGCTACACTATCCCGTGCCCTCACACGTACGCTCCCCCTAAAGCGTTGTCGTAACCTCCCCTGGACCCTAAACCGTCCCCGTCCCCTAACCCTAACCCTAGCCCGAACCCTAACCCTAACCCTTCCCCGAAGCCTGACCCTCACCCGTCCCCTAATCCTAAGCCATACGCTAACACTAACCCGCGCCCTCACACGTACGCTCCCCATAAAGCGTTGTCGTACCCTCCCCTGGACCCTAAACCGTCCCCGTCCCCTAACCCTATCCCTAGCCCGAACCCTAACCCTAACCCTTCCCCGAAGCCTGACCCTCAACCGTCCCCTAATCCTAAGCCGTACGCTAACACTAACCCACGCCCTCACACGTACGCTCCCCCTAAAGCGTTGTCGTACCCTCCCCTGGACCCTAAACCGTCCCCATCCCCTAACACTAACCCTAGCCTGAACCCTAACCCTAAACCTTCACCAAAGCCTGACCCTCACACGTCCCCTAATCCTAAGCCGTACGCTAACACTAACCCGCGCCCTCACACGTACGCTCCACATAAAGCGTTGTCGTACCCTCCCCTGGACCCTAAACCATCCCCGTCCCCTAACCCTAACCCTAGCCCGAAACCTAACCCTAACCCTTCCCCGAAGCCTGACCCTCACCCGTCCCCTAATCCTAACCCGTACGCTAACACTAACCCGCGCCCTCACACGTACGCTCCCCCTAAAGCGTTGTCGTACACTCCCCTGGACCCTAAACCGCCCCCATCCCCTATCCCTAACCCTAGCCCGAACCCTAACCCTAACACTTCCCCGAAGCCTGAGCCTCACCCGTCCCATAATCCTAACCCGTACGCTAACACTAACCCGCGCCCTCACACGTACGCTCCCCCTAAAGCGTTGTCATACCCTCCCCTGGACCCTAAACCGTCCCCGTCCCCTAACCCTAACCCTAGCCCGAACCCTAACCCTAACCCTTCCCCGAAGCCTGACCCTCACCCGTTCCCTAATGCTCACCCGTACGCTAACACTAACCCGCGCCCTCACACGTACGCTCACCCTAAAGCGCGGTCGAACCCTCCCTTGGACCCTAAACCGTCCCCGTCCCCTAACCCTAAGCCTAGCCCGAACCCTAACCCTAACCCTTCCCTGAAGCCTGACCCTCACCCGTCCCCTAATCCTCACCTGTACGCTAATACTAAACCGCGCCCTCACTCGTACGCTCCCCCTAAAGCTTTGGCGTACCCTCCCCTGGACCCTAAACCGTCCCCGTCCCCTAACCCTAACCCTAGCCCGAACCCTAACCCTAACCCTTCCCCGAAGCCTGACCCTCACCCGTCCCCTAATCCTAAGCCGTACGCTAACACTAACCCGCGCTCTCACACGTACGCTCCCCCTAAATCGTTGTCATACCCTCCCCTGGACCCTAAACCGTCCCTGTCCCCTAACAATAACCCTAGCCCGAACCCTAACCCTAACCCTTCCCCGAAGCCTGACCCTCACCCGTCCCCTAATCCTAACATGTACGCTAAGAATAACCCGCGCCCTCACACGTACGCTCCCCCTAAAGCGTTGTCGTACCCTCCCCTGGACCCTAAACCGTCCCCGTCCTCTAACCCTAACCCTAGCCCGAACCTTAACCCTAATCCTTCCCCGAAGCCTGACCCTCACCCGTCCCTCAATGCTAACCCGTACGGTAACACTAACCCGCGCCCTCACGCGTATGCTCCCCCTAAAGCGTTGTCGTACCCTCCCCTGGACCCTAAACCGTCCCCGTCCCCTAACCCTAACCCTAGCCCGAAACCTAACCCTAACCCTTCCCCGAAGCCTGACCCTCACCCGTCACATAATCCTAAGCCGTACGCTAACACTAACCCGCGCCATCACGCGTACGCTCCACGTAAAAAGTTGTCGTACCCTCCCCGGACCCTAAACCATCCCTGTCCCCTAACACTAACCCTAGCCTGAAGCCTAACCCTAACCCTTCCCTGAAGCCTGACCCTCAACCGTCCCCTAATCCTAAGCCGTACGCTAACACTAACCCGCGCTCTCACACGTACGCTCCCCCTAAAGCGTTGTCGTACCCTCCCCTGGACGCTAAACCGTCCCCATCCCCTAACACTAACCCTAGCCTGAACCCTAACCCTAAACCTTCGCCAAAGCCTGACCCTCACACGTCCCCTAATCCTAAGCCGTACGCTAACACTAACCCGCGCCCTCACACGTACGCTCCCCATAAAGCGTTGTCATACCCTCCCCTGGACCCTAAACCGTCCCCGTCCCCTAACCCTAACCCTAGCCCGAACCCTAACCCTAACCCTTCCCCGAAGCCTGACCCTCACCCGTCCCTTAATCCTAACCCGTACGCTAACACTAACCCGCGCCCTCACACGTACGCTACCCTAAAGCGTTGTCGTACCCTCCCCTGGACCCTAAACCGTCTCCGTCCCCTAAAACTTACCCTAGCCCGAACCCTAACCCTAACACTTCCCCGAAGCCTGACCCTCACCCGTCCCCAATCCTCACCCATACACTAACACTAACCCGCGCCCTCACACGTACGCTCCCCCTAAAGTGTTGTCGTACCCTCCCTTGGACCCTAAACCGTGCCCGTCCCCTAACCCTAACCCTAGCCCGAACCCTAACCCTAACCCTTCCCCGAAGCCTGACCCTCACCGTCCCCTAATCCTAAGCCGTACGCTACACTAACCCGTGCCCGCACACGTACGCTCCCCCTAAAGCGTTGTCGTACCCTCCCCTGGACCCTAAACCGTCCCCGTCCCCTAACCCTAACCCTAGCCCGAACCCTAACCCTAACACTTCCCCGAAGCCTGACCCTCACCCGTCCCCTAATCCTAACCCGTACGCTAACACTAACCCGCGCCCTCACACGTACGCTACCCCTAAAGCGTTGTCGTACCCTCCCCTGGACCCTAAACCGTCTCCGTCCCCTAAAACTTACCCTAGCCCGAACCCTAACCCTAACACTTCCCCGAAGCCTGACCCTCACCCGTCCCCTAATCCTCACCCATACGCTAACACTAACCCGCGCCCTCACACGTACGCTCCCCCTAAAGTGTTGTCGTACCCTCCCTTGGACCCTAAACCGTGCCCGTCCCCTAACCCTAACCCTAGCCCGAACCCTAACCCTAACCCTTCCCCGAAGCCTGACCCTCACCGTCCCCTAATCCTAAGCCGTACGCTACACTAACCCGTGCGCGCACACGTACGCTCCCCCTAAAGCGTTGTCGTACCCTCCCCTGGACCCTAAACCGTCCCCGTCCCCTAACCCTAACCCTAGCCCGAACCCTAACCCTAACCCTTCCCCGAAGCCTGACCCTCACCCGTCCCCTAATCCTAAGCCGTACGCTAACACTAACTCGCGCCCTCACTCGCATGCTCCCCCTAAAGCGTTGTCGTACCCTCACCTGGACCCTAAACCGTCCCCGTCCCCTAACCCGAACCCTAGCCCGAACCCTAACCCTAACCCTTCCCCGAAGCCTGACCCTCAACCGTCCCCTAATCCTAAGCCGTACGCTAACACTAACCCACGCCCTCACACGTACGCTCCCCCTAAAGCGTTGTCGTACCCTCCCCTGGACCCTAAACCGTCCCCATCCCCTAACACTAAACTTAGCCTGAACCCTAACCCTAAACCTTCGCCAAACCCTGACCCTCACACGTCCCCTAATCCTAAGCCGTACGCTAACACTAACCCGCGCCCTCACACGTACGCTCCCCATAAAGCGTTGTCGTACCCTCCCCTGGACCCTAAACCATCCCCGTCCCCTAACCCTAACCCTAGCCCGAACCCTAACCCTAACCCTTCCCCGAAGCCTGAGCCTCACCCGTCCCCTAATCCTAACCCGTACGCTAACACTAACCCGCGCCCTCACACGTACGCTCCCCCTAAAGCGTTGTCGTACCCTCCCCTGGACCCTAAACCGTCCCCGTCCCCTAACCCTAACCCTAGCCCGAACCCTAACCCTAACCCTTCCCCGAAGCCTGACCCTCACCCGTTCCCTAATGCTCACCCGTACGCTAACACCTACCCGCGCCCTCACACGTACGATCCCCCTAAAGCGTTGTCGTACCCTCCCCTGGACCCTAAACCGTCCCCGTCCTCTAACCCTAACCCTAGCCCGAACCTTAACCCTAACCCTTCCCCGAAGCCTGACCCTCACCCGTCCCTCAATGCTAACCCGTACGCTAACACTAACCCGCGCCCTCACGCGTATGCTGCCCCTAAAGCGTTGTCGTACCCTCCCCTGGACCCTAAACCTTCCCGTCCCCTAACCCTAACCCTAGCCCGAACCCTAACCCTAACCCTTCCCCGAAGCCTGACACTCACCCGTCACATAATCCTAAGCCGTACGCTAACACTAACCCACGCCATCACGCGTACGCTCCACGTAAAAAGTTGTCGTACCCTCCCCGGATCCTAAACCATCCCTGTCCCCTAACACTAACCCTAGCCTGAAGCCTAACCCTAACCCTTCCCCGAAGCCTGACACTCACCCGTCCCCTAATCCTAAGCCGTACGCTAACTCTAACCCGCGTCCTCACACCTACGCTCCCCCTAAAGCGTTGTCGTACCCTCCCCTGGACCCTAAACCGTCCCCGTCCCCTAACCCTAACCCTAGCCCGAACCCTAACCCTAACCCTTCCCCGAAGCCTGACCCTCACCCGTCCACTCTTCCTAACCCGTACGCTAACACTAACCCGCGCCCTCACACGTACGCTCCCCCTAAAGCGTTGTCGTACCCTCCCCTGGACACTAAACCGTCCCCATCCCCTAACCCTAACCCTAGCCCGAACCCTAACCCTAACCCTTCCCCGAAGCCTGACCCTCACCCTTCCCCTAATCGTAACCCGTACGCTAACAATAACCCGCGCCCTCACACGTACGCTCCCCCAAAAGCGTTGTCGTACCCTCCCCTGGACCCTAAACCATCCCCGTCCCCTAACCCTAACCCTAGCCCGAACCCTAACCCTAACCCTTCCCCGAAGCCTGACCCTCACACGTCCCTTAATCCTAACCCGTACGCTAACACTAACCCGCCCCCTCACGCGTATGCTCCCCCTAAAGCGTTGTCGTACCCTCCCCTGGACCCTAAACCGTCCCCGTCCCCTAACCCTAACCCTAGCCCGAACCCTAACCCTAAACCTTCCCCGAAACCTGACCCTCACCCGTCCCCTAATCCTAAGCCATACGCTAACACTAACCCGTGCGCTCACACGTACGTTCCCCCTAAAGCGTTGTCGTACCCTCCCCTGGACCCTAAACCGTCCCCGTCCCCTAACCCTAGCCCGAACCCTAACCCTAAAACTTCCCCGAAGCCTGACCCTCACCCGTCCCCAAATCCTAACCCGTACGCTAACACTAACCCGCGCCCTCACACGTACGCTCCCCCTAAAGCGTTGTCGTACCCTCCCCTGGACCCTAAACCGTCCCCGTCCCCTAACCCTAACCCTACACCGAACCCTAACCCTAACAGTTCCCCGAAGCCTGACCCTCACCCGTCCCCTAATCCTAAGCCGTACGCTAACACTAACCCGCGCCCTCACACGTACGCTCCCCCTAACGCGTTGTCGTACCCTCCCCTGGACCTAAACCGTCCTCGTTTCCTAACCCTAACCGTAGCCCGAACCCTAACCCTAACCCTTCCCCGAAGCCTGACCCTCACCCATCCCCTAATCCTAAGCCGTACGCTAACACTAACCCGCGCCCTCACACGTACGCTCCCCCTAAAGCGTTGTCGTACCCTCCCCTGGACCCTAAACCGTCCCCGTCCCCTAACCCTAACCCTAGCCCGAACCCTAACCCTAACCCTTCCCCGAAGCCTGACCCTCACCCGTCCCCTAATACTAACCCGTACGCTAACACTAACCCACGCCCTCACACATACGCTCCCCCTAAAGCGTTGTCGTACCCTCCCCTGGACCCTAAACCGTCTCCGTCCCCTAACCCTAACCCTAGCCCGAACCCTAACCCTAACCCTTCCCCGAAGCCTGACCCTCACCCGTCCCCTAATCCTAAGGGTACGCTAACACTAACCCGCACCCTCACACGTACGCTCCCCCTAAAGCGTTGTCGTACCCTCCCCTGGACCCTAAACCGTCCCCGTCCCCTAACCCTAACCCTAGCCCGAAACCTAACCCTAACACTTCCCCGAAGCCTGACCCTCACCCGTCCCTTAATCCTAACCCGTACGCTAACACTAACCCGCGCCCTCACACGTACGCTACCCCTAAAGCGTTGTCGTACCCTCCCCTGGACCCTAAACCGTCCCCGTCCCCTAAAACTTACCCTAGCCCGAACCCTAACCCTAACACTTCCCCGAAGCCTGACCCTCACCCGTCCCCTAATCCTCTCCCGTACGCTAACACTAACCCGCGCCCTCACACGTACGCTCCCCCTAAAGCGCGGTCGTACCCTCCCTTGGACCCTAAACCGTCCCCGTCTCCTAACCCTAAGCCTAGCCCGAACCCTAACCCTAACACTTCCCTGAAGCCTGATCCTCACCCGTCCCCTAATCCTCACCTGTACGCTAATACTAAACCGCGCCCTCACACGTACGCTCCCCCTAAAGCGTTGGCGTACCCTCCCCTGGACCCTAAACCGTCCCCGTCCCCTAACCCTAACCCTAGCCCGAACCCTAACCCTAACCCTACCCCGAAGCCTGACCCTCACCCGTCCCCTAATCCTAAGCCGTACGCTAACACTAACCCGCGCTCTCACACGTACGCTCCCCCTAAATCGTTGTCATACCCTCCCCTGGACCCTAAACCGTCCCTGTCCCCTAACCATAACCCTAGCCCGAACCCTAACCCTAACCCTTCCCCGAAGCCTGACCCTCACCCGTCCCCTAATCCTAACCTGTACGCTAAGAATAACCCGCGCCCTCACACGTACGCTCCCATTAAAGCGTTGTCGTACCCTCCCCTGGACCTTAAACCGTCCCCGTCCTCTAACCCTAACCCTAGCCCGAACCTTAACCCTAACCCTTCCCCGAAGCCTGACCCTCACCCGTCCCTCAATGCTAACCCGTACGCTAACACTAACCCGCGCCCTCACGCGTATGCTCCCCCGAAAGCGTTGTCGTACCCTCCCCTGGACCCTAAACCGTCCCCGTCCCCTAACCCTAACCCTAGCCCGAACCCTAACCCTAACCCTTCCCCGAAGCCTGACCCTCACCCGTCACATAATCCTAAGCCGTACGCTAACACTAACCCGCGCCATCACGCGTACGCTCCACGTAAAAAGTTGTCGTACCCTCCCCGGACCCTAAACCATCCCTGTCCCCTAACACTAACCCTAGCCTGAAGCCTAACCCTAACCCTTCCCCGAAGCCTGACCCTCACCCGTCCCCTAATCCTAAGCCGTACGCTAACTCTAACCCGCGTCCTCACACCTACGCTCCCCCTAAAGCGTTGTCGTACCCTCCCCTGGACCCTAAACCGTCCCCGTCCCCTAAACCTAACCCTAGCCCGAACCCTAACCCTAACCCTTCCCCGAAGCCTGACCCTCACCCGTCCCCTCTTCCTAACCCGTACGCTAACACTAACCCGCGCCCTCACACGTACGCTCCCCCTAAAGCATTGTCGTACCCTCCCCTGGACACTAAACCGTCCCCATCCCCTAACCCTAACCCTAGGCCGAACCCTAACCCTAACACTTCCCCGAAGCCTGACCCTCACCCGTCCCCTAATCCTCACCCGTACGCTAACACTAACCCGCGCCCTCACACGTACGCTCCCCCTAAAGCGTTGTCATACCCTCCCTTGGACCCTAAACCGTCCCCGTCCCCTAACCCTAACCCTAGCCCGAACCCTAACCCTAACCCTTCCCTGAAGCCTGACCCTCACCCGTCCCCTAATCCTAAGCCGTACGCTAACACTAACCCACGCCCTCACACGTACGCTCCCCCTAAAGCATTTTCGTACCCTCCCCTGGACCCTAAACCGTCTCCGTCCCCTAACCCTAACCCTAGCCCGAACCCTAACCCTAACCCTTCCCCGAAGCCTGACCCTCACCCGTCCCCTAATCCTAAGCCGTACTCTAACACTAACCCGCGCCCTCACACGTACGCTCCCCCTAAAGCGTTGTCATACCCTCCCCTGGACCCTAAACCGTCCCTGTCCCCTAACCCTAACCCTAACCCTAACCCTTCCCCGAAGCCTGACCCTCACCCGTCCCCTAATCGTAACCCGTACGCTAACAATAACCCGCGCCCTCACACGTACGCTCCCCCAAAAGCGTTGTCGTACCCTCCCCTGGACCCTAAACCATCCCCGTCCCCTAACCCTAACCCTAGCCCGAACCCTAACCCTAACCCTTCCCCGAAGCCTGACCCTCACCTGTCCCTTAATCCTAACCCGTACGCTAACACTAACCCGCGCCCTCACGCGTATGCTCCCCCTAAAGCGTTGTCGTACCCTCCCCTGGACCCTAAACCGTCCCCGTCCCCTAACCCTAACCCTAGCCAGATCCCTAACCCTAACCCTTCCCTGAAGCCTGACCCTCACCCGTCCCCTAATCCTAAGCCGTACACTAACACTAACCCGCGCCCTCACACGTACGCTCCCCCTAAAGCGTTGTCGTACCCTCCCCTGGACCCTAAACCGTCCCCGTCTCCTAACCCTAACCCTAGCGCGAACCCTAACCCTAACCCTTCCCCGAAGCCTGACCCTCACCCGTCACCTAATCCTAAGCCGTACGCTAACACTAACCCGCGCCCTCACACGTACGCTCCCCCTAAAGCGTTGTCGTACCCTCCCCTGGACCCTAAACCGTCTCCGTCCCCTAACCCTAACCTTAGCCCGAACCCTAACCCTAACCCTTCCCCGAAGCCTGACCCTCACCCGTCCCCTAATCCTAACTCATACGCTAACACTAACCCGCGCCCTCACACGTACGCTCCCCTTAAAGCGTTGTCGTACCCTCCCCTGGACCCTAAACCGTCCCCGTCCCCTAATCCTATCCTTAGCCCGAACCCTAACCCTAACTTTTCCCCGAAGCTTACCCTCACCCGTCCCCTAATCCTAAGCCGTACGCTAACACTAACCGTCGCCCTCACACGTACGCTCCCCCTAAAGCGTTGTCGTACACTCACCTGGACCCTAAACCTTCCCCGTCCCCTAACCCTAACCCTAGCCCGAACCCTAACCCTAACCCTTCCCCGAAGCCTGACCCTCACCCGTCCCCTAATCCTAAGCCGTACGCTAACACTAACCCGCGCCCTCACACGTACGCTCCCCATAAAGCGTTGTCGTACCCTCCCCTGGACCCTAAACAGTCCCCGTCCCCTAACCCTATCCCTAGCTCGAACCCTAATCCTAACCCTTCCCCGAAGCCTGACCCTCAACCGTCCCCTAATCCTAAGCCGTACGCTAACACTAACCCACGCCCTCACACGTACGCTCCCCCTAAAGCATTGTCGTACCCTCCCCTGGACCCTAAACCGTCCCCATCCCCTAACACTAACCCTAGCCTGAACCCTAACCCTAAACCTTCACCAAAGCCTGACCCTCACACGTCCCCTAATCCTAAGCCGTACGCTAACACTAACCCGCGCCCTCACACGTACGCTCCCCCTAAAGCGTTGTCGTACACTCCCCTGGACCCTAAACCGTCCCCGTCCCCTATCCCTAACCCTAGCCCGAACCCTAACCCTAACCCTTCCCCGAAGCCTGAGCCTCACCCGTCCCCTAATCCTAACCTGTACGCTAAGAATAACCCGCGCCCTCACACGTACGCTCCCCCTAAAGCGTTGTCGTACCCTCCCCTGGACCCTAAACCGTCCACGTCCTCTAACCCTAACCCTAGCCCGAACCTTAACCCTAACACTTCCCCGAAGCCTGACCCTCACCCGTCCCTCAATGCTAACCCGTACGCTAACACTATCCCGCGCCCTCACGCGTATGCTCCCCCTAAAGCGTTGTCGTACCCTCCCCTGGACCCAAAACCGTCCCCGTCCCCTAACACTAACCCTACACCGAACCCTAACCCTAACAGTTCCCCGAAGCCTGACCCTCACCCGTCCCCTAATCCTAAGCCGTACGCTAACACTAACCCGCGCCCTCACACGTACGCTCCCCCTAACGCGTTGTCGTACCCTCCCCTGGACCTAAACCGTCCTCGTTTCCTAACCCTAACCGTAGGCCGAACCCTAACCCTAACCCTTCCCCGAAGCCTGACCCTCACCCATCCCCTAATCCTAAGCCGTACGCTAACACTAACCCGCGCCCTCACACGTACGCTCCCCCTAAAGCGTTGTCGTACCCTCCCCTGGACCCTAAACCGTCCCCGTCCCCTAACCCTAACCCTAGCCCGAACCCTAACCCTAACCCTTCCCCGAAGCCTGACCCTCACCCGTCCCCTAATCCTAACCCGTACGCTAACACTAACCCACGCCCTCACACATACGCTCCCCCTAAAGCGTTGTCGTACCCTCCCCTGGACCCTAAACCGTCTCCGTCCCCTAACCCTAACCCTAGCCCGAACCCTAACCCTAACCCTTCCCCGAAGCCTGACCCTCACCCGTCCCCTAATCCTAAGCCGTACGCTAACACTAACCCACACCCTCACACGTACGCTCCCCCTAAAGCGTTGTCGTACCCTCCCCTGGACCCTAAACCGTCCCCGTCCCCTAACCCTAACCCTAGCCCGAATCCTAACCCTAACCCTTCCCCGAAGCCTGACCCTCACCCGTCCCTTAATCCTAACCCGTACGCTAACACTAACCCGCGCCCTCACACGTACGCTACCCCTAAAGCGTTGTCGTACCCTCCCCTGGACCCTAAACCGTCCCCGTCCCCTAAAACTTACCCTAGCCCGAACCCTAACCCTAACACTTCCCCGAAGCCTGACCCTCACCCGTCACCTAATCCTCTCCCGTACGCTAACACTAACCCGCGCCCTCACACGTACGCTCCCCCTAAAGTGTTGTCGTACCCTCCCTTGGACCCTAAACCGTCCCCGTCCCCTAACCCTAACCCTAGCCCGAACCCTAACCCTAACCCTTCCCCGAAGCCTAACCCTCACCGTCCCCTAATCCTAAGCCGTACGCTACACTATCCCGTGCCCTCACACGTACGCTCCCCCTAAAGCGTTGTCGTAACCTCCCCTGGACCCTAAACCGTCCCCGTCCCCTAACCCTAACCCTAGCCCGAACCCTAACCCTAACCCTTCCCCGAAGCCTGACCCTCACCCGTCCCCTAATCCTAAGCCGTACGCTAACACTAACCCGCGCCCTCACACGTACGCTCCCCATAAAGCGTTGTCGTACCCTCCCCTGGACCCTAAACCGTCCCCGTCCCCTAACCCTATCCCTAGCCCGAACCCTAACCCTAACCCTTCCCCGAAGCCTGACCCTCAACCGTCCCCTAATCCTAAGCCGTACGCTAACACTAACCCACGCCCTCACACGTACGCTCCCCCTAAAGCGTTGTCGTACCCTCCCCTGTACCCTAAACCGTCCCCATCCCCTAACACTAACCCTAGCCTGAACCCTAACCCTAAACCTTCACCAAAGCCTGACCCTCACACGTCCCCTAATCCTAAGCCGTACGCTAACACTAACCCGCGCCCTCACACGTACGCTCCACATAAAGCGTTGTCGTACCCTCCCCTGGACCCTAAACCATCCCCGTCCCCTAACCCTAACCCTAGCCCGAAACCTAACCCTAACCCTTCCCCGAAGCCTGACCCTCACCCGTCCCCTAATCCTAACCCGTACGCTAACACTAACCCGCGCCCTCACACGTACGCTCCCCCTAAAGCGTTGTCGTACACTCCCCTGGACCCTAAACCGTCCCCGTCCCCTATCCCTAACCCTAGCCCGAACCCTAACCCTAACCCTTCGCCGAAGCCTGAGCCTCACCCGTCCCATAATCCTAACCCGTACGCTAACACTAACCCGCGCCCTCACACGTACTCTCCCCCTAAAGCGTTGTCATACCCTCCCCTGGACCCTAAACCGTCCCCGTCCCCTAATCCTAACCCTAGCCCGAACCCTAACCCTAACCCTTCCCCGAAGCCTGACCCTCACCCGTTCCCTAATGCTCACCCGTACGCTAACACTAACCCGCGCCCTCACACGTACGCTCCCCCTAAAGCGCGGTCGAACCCTCCCTTGGACCCTAAACCGTCCCCGTCCCCTAACCCTAAGCCTAGCCCGAACCCTAACCCTAACCCTTCCCTGAAGCCTGACCCTCACCCGTCCCCTAATCCTCACCTGTACGCTAATACTAAACCGCGCCCTCACTCGTACGCTCCCCCTAAAGCTTTGGCGTACCCTCCCCTGGACCCTAAACCGTCCCCGTCCCCTAACCCTAACCCTAGCCCGAACCCTAACCCTAACCCTACCCCGAAGCCTGACCCTCACCCGTCCCCTAATCCTAAGCCGTACGCTAACACTAACCCGCGCTCTCACACGTACGCTCCCCCTATATCGTTGTCATACCCTCCCCTGGACCCTAAACCGTCCCTGTCCCCTAACAATAACCCTAGCCCGAACCCTAACCCTAACCCTTCCCCGAAGCCTGACCCTCACCCGTCCCCTAATCCTAACGTGTAAGCTAAGAATAACCCGCGCCCTCACACGTACGCTCCCCCTAAAGCGTTGTCGTACCCTCCCCTGGACCCTAAACCGTCCCCGTCCTCTAACCCTAACCCTAGCCCGAACCTTAACCCTAATCCTTCCCCGAAGCCTGACCCTCACCCGTCCCTCAATGCTAACCCGTACGCTAACACTAACCCGCGCCCTCACGTGTATGCTCCCCCTAAAGCGTTGTCGTACCCTCCCCTGGACCCTAAACCGTCCCCGTCCCCTAACCCTAACCCTAGCCCGAACCCTAACCCTAACCCTTCCCCGAAGCCTGACCCTCACCCGTCACATAATCCTAAGCCGTACGCTAACACTAACCCGCGCCATCACGCGTACGCTCCACGTAAAAAGTTGTCGTACCCTCCCCGGACCCTAAACCATCCCTGTCCCCTAACACTAACCCTAGCCTGAAGCCTAACCCTAACCCTTCCCCGAAGCCTGAACCTCACCCGTCCCCTAATCCTAAGCCGTACGCTAACTCTAACCCGCGTCCTCACACCTACGCTCCCCCTAAAGCGTTGTCGTACCCTCCCCTGGACCCTAAACCGTCCCCGTCCCCTAACCCTAACCCTAGCCCGAACCCTAACCCTAACCCTTCCCCGAAGCCTGACCCTCACCCGTCCCCTCTTCCTAACCCGTACGCTAACACTAACCCGCGCCCTCACACGTACGCTCCCCCTAAAGCGTTGTCGTACCCTCCCCTGGACACTAAACCGTCCCCATCCCCTAACCCTAACCCTAGGCCGAACCCTAACCCTAACACTTCCCCGAAGCCTGACCCTCACCCGTCCCCTAATCCTCTCCCGTACGCTAACACTAACCCGCGCCCTCACACGTACGCTCCCCCTAAAGCGCGGTCGTACCCTCCCTTGGACCCTAAACCGTCCCCGTCCCCTAACCCTAAGCCTAGCCCGAACCCTAACCCTAACACTTCCCTGAAGCCTGACCCTCACCCGTCCCCTAATCCTCACCTGTACGCTAATACTAAACCGCGCCCTCACACGTACGCTCCCCCTAAAGCGTTGGCGTACCCTCCCCTGGACCCTAAACCGTCCCCGTCCCCTAACCCTAACCCTAGCCCGAACCCTAACCCTAACCCTACCCCGAAGCCTGACCCTCACCCGTCCCCTAATCCTAAGCCGTACGCTAACACTAACCCGCGCTCTCACACGTACGCTCCCCCTAAATCGTTGTCATACCCTCCCCTGGACCCTAAACCGTCCCTGTCCCCTAACCATAACCCTAGCCCGAACCCTAACCCTAACCCTTCCCCGAAGCCTGACCCTCACCCGTCCCCTAATCCTAACCTGTACGCTAAGAATAACCCGCGCCCTCACACGTACGCTCCCATTAAAGCGTTGTCGTACCCTCCCCTGGACCTTAAACCGTCCCCGTCCTCTAACCCTAACCCTAGCCCGAACCTTAACCCTAACCCTTCCCCGAAGCCTGACCCTCACCCGTCCCTCAATGCTAACCCGTACGCTAACACTAACCCGCGCCCTCACGCGTATGCTCCCCCGAAAGCGTTGTCGTACCCTCCCCTGGACCCTAAACCGTCCCCGTCCCCTAACCCTAACCCTAGCCCGAACCCTAACCCTAACCCTTCCCCGAAGCCTGACCCTCACCCGTCACATAATCCTAAGCCGTACGCTAACACTAACCCGCGCCATCACGCGTACGCTCCACGTAAAAAGTTGTCGTACCCTCCCCGGACCCTAAACCATCCCTGTCCCCTAACACTAACCCTAGCCTGAAGCCTAACCCTAACCCTTCCCCGAAGCCTGACCCTCACCCGTCCCCTAATCCTAAGCCGTACGCTAACTCTAACCCGCGTCCTCACACCTACGCTCCCCCTAAAGCGTTGTCGTACCCTCCCCTGGACCCTAAACCGTCCCCGTCCCCTAACCCTAACCCTAGCCCGAACCCTAACCCTAACCCTTCCCCGAAGCCTGACCCTCACCCGTCCCCTCTTCCTAACCCGTACGCTAACACTAACCCGCGCCCTCACACGTACGCTCCCCCTAAAGCATTGTCGTACCCTCCCCTGGACACTAAACCGTCCCCATCCCCTAACCCTAACCCTAGGCCGAACCCTAACCCTAACACTTCCCCGAAGCCTGACCCTCACCCGTCCCCTAATCCTCACCCGTACGCTAACACTAACCCGCGCCCTCACACGTACGCTCCCCCTAAAGCGTTGTCATACCCTCCCTTGGACCCTAAACCGTCCCCGTCCCCTAACCCTAACCCTAGCCCGAACCCTAACCCTAACCCTTCCCTGAAGCCTGACCCTCACCCGTCCCCTAATCCTAAGCCGTACGCTAACACTAACCCACGCCCTCACACGTACGCTCCCCCTAAAGCATTTTCGTACCCTCCCCTGGACCCTAAACCGTCTCCGTCCCCTAACCCTAACCCTAGCCCGAACCCTAACCCTAACCCTTCCCCGAAGCCTGACCCTCACCCGTCCCCTAATCCTAAGCCGTACTCTAACACTAACCCGCGCCCTCACACGTACGCTCCCCCTAAAGCGTTGTCATACCCTCCCCTGGACCCTAAACCGTCCCTGTCCCCTAACCCTAACCCTAACCCTAACCCTTCCCCGAAGCCTGACCCTCACCCGTCCCCTAATCGTAACCCGTACGCTAACAATAACCCGCGCCCTCACACGTACGCTCCCCCAAAAGCGTTGTCGTACCCTCCCCTGGACCCTAAACCATCCCCGTCCCCTAACCCTAACCCTAGCCCGAACCCTAACCCTAACCCTTCCCCGAAGCCTGACCCTCACCTGTCCCTTAATCCTAACCCGTACGCTAACACTAACCCGCGCCCTCACGCGTATGCTCCCCCTAAAGCGTTGTCGTACCCTCCCCTGGACCCTAAACCGTCCCCGTCCCCTAACCCTAACCCTAGCCAGATCCCTAACCCTAACCCTTCCCTGAAGCCTGACCCTCACCCGTCCCCTAATCCTAAGCCGTACACTAACACTAACCCGCGCCCTCACACGTACGCTCCCCCTAAAGCGTTGTCGTACCCTCCCCTGGACCCTAAACCGTCCCCGTCTCCTAACCCTAACCCTAGCGCGAACCCTAACCCTAACCCTTCCCCGAAGCCTGACCCTCACCCGTCACCTAATCCTAAGCCGTACGCTAACACTAACCCGCGCCCTCACACGTACGCTCCCCCTAAAGCGTTGTCGTACCCTCCCCTGGACCCTAAACCGTCTCCGTCCCCTAACCCTAACCTTAGCCCGAACCCTAACCCTAACCCTTCCCCGAAGCCTGACCCTCACCCGTCCCCTAATCCTAACTCATACGCTAACACTAACCCGCGCCCTCACACGTACGCTCCCCTTAAAGCGTTGTCGTACCCTCCCCTGGACCCTAAACCGTCCCCGTCCCCTAATCCTATCCTTAGCCCGAACCCTAACCCTAACTTTTCCCCGAAGCTTACCCTCACCCGTCCCCTAATCCTAAGCCGTACGCTAACACTAACCGTCGCCCTCACACGTACGCTCCCCCTAAAGCGTTGTCGTACCCTCACCTGGACCCTAAACCTTCCCCGTCCCCTAACCCTAACCCTAGCCCGAACCCTAACCCTAACCATTCCCCGAAGCCTGACCCTCAACCGTCCCCTAATCCTAAGCCGTACGCTAACACTAACCCACGCCCTCACACGTACGCTCCCCCTAAAGCGTTGTCGTACCCTCCCCTGGACCCTAAACCGTCCCAATCCCCTAACACTAACCCTAGCCTGAACCCTAACCCTAAACCTTCGCCAAAGCCTGACCCTCACACGTCCCCTAATCCTAAGCCGTACGCTAACACTAACCCGCGCCCTCACACGTACGCTACCCCTAAAGCGTTGTCGTACCCTCCCCTGGACCCTGAACTGTCCCCGTCCCCTAAAACTTACCCTAGCCCGAACCCTAACCCTAACACTTCCCCGAAGCCTGACCCTCACCCGTCACCTAATCCTCTCGCGTACGCTAACACTAACCCGCGCCCTCACACGTACGCTCCCCCTAAAGTGTTGTCGTACCCTCCCTTGGACCCTAAACCGTCCCCGTCCCCTAACCCTAACCCTAGACCGAACCCTAACCCTAACCCTTCCCCGAAGCCTGACCCTCACCGTCCCCTAATCCTAAGCCGTACGCTACACTATCCCGTGCCCTCACACGTACGCTCCCCCTAAAGCGTTGTCGTACCCTCCCCTGGACCCTAAACCGTCCCCGTCCCCTAACCCTAACCCTAGCCCGAACCCTAACCCTAACCCTTCCCCGAAGCCTGACCCTCACCCGTCCCCTAATCCTAAGCCGTACGCTAACACTAACCCGCGCCCTCACACGTACGCTCCCCATAAAGCGTTGTCGTACCCTCCCCTGGACCCTAAACAGTCCCCGTCCCCTAACCCTATCCCTAGCCCGAACCCTAATCCTAACCCTTCCCCGAAGCCTGACCCTCAACCGTCCCCTAATCCTAAGCCGTACGCTAACACTAACCCACGCCCTCACACGTACGCTCCCCCTAAAGCATTGTCGTACCCTCCCCTGGACCCTAAACCGTCCCCATCCCCTAACACTAACCCTAGCCTGAACCCTAACCCTAAACCTTCACCAAAGCCTGACCCTCACACGTCCCCTAATCCTAAGCCGTACGCTAACACTAACCCGCGCCCTCACACGTACGCTCCCCCTAAAGCGTTGTCGTACACTCCCCTGGACCCTAAACCGTCCCCGTCCCCTATCCCTAACCCTAGCCCGAACCCTAACCCTAACCCTTCCCCGAAGCCTGAGCCTCACCCGTCCCCTAATCCTAACCTGTACGCTAAGAATAACCCGCGCCCTCACACGTACGCTCCCCCTAAAGCGTTGTCGTACCCTCCCCTGGACCCTAAACCGTCCACGTCCTCTAACCCTAACCCTAGCCCGAACCTTAACCCTAACCCTTCCCCGAAGCCTGACCCTCACCCGTCCCTCAATGCTAACCCGTACGCTAACACTATCCCGCGCCCTCACGCGTATGCTCCCCCTAAAGCGTTGTCGTACCCTCCCCTGGACCCAAAACCGTCCCCGTCCCCTAACACTAACCCTACACCGAACCCTAACCCTAACAGTTCCCCGAAGCCTGACCCTCACCCGTCCCCTAATCCTAAGCCGTACGCTAACACTAACCCGCGCCCTCACACGTACGCTCCCCCTAACGCGTTGTCGTACCCTCCCCTGGACCTAAACCGTCCTCGTTTCCTAACCCTAACCGTAGCCCGAACCCTAACCCTAACCCTTCCCCGAAGCCTGACCCTCACCCATCCCCTAATCCTAAGCCGTACGCTAACACTAACCCGCGCCCTCACACGTACGCTCCCCCTAAAGCGTTGTCGTACCCTCCCCTGGACCCTAAACCGTCCCCGTCCCCTAACCCTAACCCTAGCCCGAACCCTAACCCTAACCCTTCCCCGAAGCCTGACCCTCACCCGTCCCCTAATCCTAACCCGTACGCTAACACTAACCCACGCCCTCACACATACGCTCCCCCTAAAGCGTTGTCGTACCCTCCCCTGGACCCTAAACCGTCTCCGTCCCCTAACCCTAACCCTAGCCCGAACCCTAACCCTAACCCTTCCCCGAAGCCTGACCCTCACCCGTCCCCTAATCCTAAGCCGTACGCTAACACTAACCCACACCCTCACACGTACGCTCCCCCTAAAGCGTTGTCGTACCCTCCCCTGGACCCTAAACCGTCCCCGTCCCCTAACCCTAACCCTAGCCCGAATCCTAACCCTAACCCTTCCCCGAAGCCTGACCCTCACCCGTCCCTTAATCCTAACCCGTACGCTAACACTAACCCGCGCCCTCACACGTACGCTACCCCTAAAGCGTTGTCGTACCCTCCCCTGGACCCTAAACCGTCCCCGTCCCCTAAAACTTACCCTAGCCCGAACCCTAACCCTAACACTTCCCCGAAGCCTGACCCTCACCCGTCACCTAATCCTCTCCCGTACGCTAACACTAACCCGCGCCCTCACACGTACGCTCCCCCTAAAGTGTTGTCGTACCCTCCCTTGGACCCTAAACCGTCCCCGTCCCCTAACCCTAACCCTAGCCCGAACCCTAACCCTAACCCTTCCCCGAAGCCTAACCCTCACCGTCCCCTAATCCTAAGCCGTACGCTACACTATCCCGTGCCCTCACACGTACGCTCCCCCTAAAGCGTTGTCGTAACCTCCCCTGGACCCTAAACCGTCCCCGTCCCCTAACCCTAACCCTAGCCCGAACCCTAACCCTAACCCTTCCCCGAAGCCTGACCCTCACCCGTCCCCTAATCCTAAGCCGTACGCTAACACTAACCCGCGCCCTCACACGTACGCTCCCCATAAAGCGTTGTCGTACCCTCCCCTGGACCCTAAACCGTCCCCGTCCCCTAACCCTATCCCTAGCCCGAACCCTAACCCTAACCCTTCCCCGAAGCCTGACCCTCAACCGTCCCCTAATCCTAAGCCGTACGCTAACACTAACCCACGCCCTCACACGTACGCTCCCCCTAAAGCGTTGTCGTACCCTCCCCTGTACCCTAAACCGTCCCCATCCCCTAACACTAACCCTAGCCTGAACCCTAACCCTAAACCTTCACCAAAGCCTGACCCTCACACGTCCCCTAATCCTAAGCCGTACGCTAACACTAACCCGCGCCCTCACACGTACGCTCCACATAAAGCGTTGTCGTACCCTCCCCTGGACCCTAAACCATCCCCGTCCCCTAACCCTAACCCTAGCCCGAAACCTAACCCTAACCCTTCCCCGAAGCCTGACCCTCACCCGTCCCCTAATCCTAACCCGTACGCTAACACTAACCCGCGCCCTCACACGTACGCTCCCCCTAAAGCGTTGTCGTACACTCCCCTGGACCCTAAACCGTCCCCGTCCCCTATCCCTAACCCTAGCCCGAACCCTAACCCTAACCCTTCGCCGAAGCCTGAGCCTCACCCGTCCCATAATCCTAACCCGTACGCTAACACTAACCCGCGCCCTCACACGTACTCTCCCCCTAAAGCGTTGTCATACCCTCCCCTGGACCCTAAACCGTCCCCGTCCCCTAATCCTAACCCTAGCCCGAACCCTAACCCTAACCCTTCCCCGAAGCCTGACCCTCACCCGTTCCCTAATGCTCACCCGTACGCTATCACTAACCCGCGCCCTCACACGTACGCTCCCCCTAAAGCGCGGTCGAACCCTCCCTTGGACCCTAAACCGTCCCCGTCCCCTAACCCTAAGCCTAGCCCGAACCCTAACCCTAACCCTTCCCTGAAGCCTGACCCTCACCCGTCCCCTAATCCTCACCTGTACGCTAATACTAAACCGCGCCCTCACTCGTATGCTCCCCCTAAAGCTTTGGCGTACCCTCCCCTGGACCCTAAACCGTCCCCGTCCCCTAACCCTAACCCTAGCCCGAACCCTAACCCTAACCCTACCCCGAAGCCTGACCCTCACCCGTCCCCTAATCCTAAGCCGTACGCTAACACTAACCCGCGCTCTCACACGTACGCTCCCCCTATATCGTTGTCATACCCTCCCCTGGACCCTAAACCGTCCCTGTCCCCTAACAATAACCCTAGCCCGAACCCTAACCCTAACCCTTCCCCGAAGCCTGACCCTCACCCGTCCCCTAATCCTAACGTGTAAGCTAAGAATAACCCGCGCCCTCACACGTACGCTCCCCCTAAAGCGTTGTCGTACCCTCCCCTGGACCCTAAACCGTCCCCGTCCTCTAACCCTAACCCTAGCCCGAACCTTAACCCTAATCCTTCCCCGAAGCCTGACCCTCACCCGTCCCTCAATGCTAACCCGTACGCTAACACTAACCCGCGCCCTCACGTGTATGCTCCCCCTAAAGCGTTGTCGTACCCTCCCCTGGACCCTAAACCGTCCCCGTCCCCTAACCCTAACCCTAGCCCGAACCCTAACCCTAACCCTTCCCCGAAGCCTGACCCTCACCCGTCACATAATCCTAAGCCGTACGCTAACACTAACCCGCACCATCACGCGTACGCTCCACGTAAAAAGTTGTCGTACCCTCCCCGGACCCTAAACCATCCCTGTCCCCTAACACTAACCCTAGCCTGAAGCCTAACCCTAACCCTTCCCCGAAGCCTGAACCTCACCCGTCCCCTAATCCTAAGCCGTACGCTAACTCTAACCCGCGTCCTCACACCTACGCTCCCCCTAAAGCGTTGTCGTACCCTCCCCTGGACCCTAAACCGTCCCCGTCCCCTAACCCTAACCCTAGCCCGAACCCTAACCCTAACCCTTCCCCGAAGCCTGACCCTCACCCGTCCCCTCTTCCTAACCCGTACGCTAACACTAACCCGCGCCCTCACACGTACGCTCCCCCTAAAGCGTTGTCGTACCCTCCCCTGGACACTAAACCGTCCCCATCCCCTAACCCTAACCCTAGGCCGAACCCTAACCCTAACACTTCCCCGAAGCCTGACCCTCACCCGTCCCCTAATCCTCACCCGTACGCTAACACTAACCCGCGCCCTCACACGTACGCTCCCCCTAAAGCGTTGTCATACCCTCCCTTGGACCCTAAACCGTCCCCGTCCCCTAACCCTAACCCTAGCCCGAACCCTAACCCTAACCCTTCCCTGAAGCCTGACCCTCACCCGTCCCCTAATCCTAAGCCGTACGCTAACACTAACCCACGCCCTCACACGTACGCTCCCCCTAAAGCATTTTCGTACCCTCCCCTGGACCCTAAACCGTCTCCGTCCCCTAACCCTAACCCTAGCCCGAACCCTAACCCTAACCCTTCCCCGAAGCCTGACCCTCACCCGTCCCCTAATCCTAAGCCGTACTCTAACACTAACCCGCGCCCTCACACGTACGCTCCCCCTAAAGCGTTGTCATACCCTCCCCTGGACCCTAAACCGTCCCTGTCCCCTAACCCTAACCCTAACCCTAACACTTCCCCGAAGCCTGACCCTCACCCGTCCCCTAATCCTAAGCCGTACACTAACACTAACCCGCGCCCTCACACGTACGCTCCCCCTAAAGCGTTGTCGTACCCTCCCCTGGACCCTAAACCGTCCCCGTCTCCTAACCCTAACCCTAGCGCGAACCCTAACCCTAACCCTTCCCCGAAGCCTGACCCTCACCCGTCCCCTAATCCTAAGCCGTACGCTTACACTAACCCACGCCCTCACACGTACGCTCCCCCTAAAGCGTTGTCGTACCCTCCCCTGGACCCTAAACCGTCCCAGTCCCCTAACCCTAACCCTAGCCCGAACACTAACCCTAACCCTTCCCTGAAGCCTGACCCTCAACCGTCCCCTAATCCTAAGCCGTACGCTAACACTAACCCACGCCCTCACACGTACGCTCCCCCTAAAGCGTTGTCGTACCCTCCCCTGGACGCTAAACCGTCCCCATCCCCTAACACTAACCCTAGCCTGAACCCTAACCCTAAACCTTCGCCAAAGCCTGACCCTCACACGTCCCCTAATCCTAAGCCGTACGCTAACACTAACCCGCGCCCTCACACGTACGCTCCCCATAAAGCGTTGTCGTACCCTCCCTTGGACCCTAAACCATCCCCGTCCCCTAACCCTAACCCTAGCCCGAACCCTAACCCTAACCCTTCCCCGAAGCCTGACCCTCACCCGTCCCCTAATCCTAAGCCGTACGCTAACACTAACCCACGCACTCACACGTACGCTCCCCCTAAAGCATTGTCGTACCCTCCCCTGGACCCTAAACCGTCTCCGTCCCCTAACCCTAACCCTAGCCCGAACCCTAAACCTAACCCTTCCCCGAAGCCTGACCCTCCCCCGTCCCCTAATCCTAAGCCGTACGCTAACACTAACCCGCACCCTCACACGTACGCTCCCCCTAAAGCGTTGTCGTACCCTCCCCTGGACCCTAAACCGTCCCCGTCCCCTAACCCTAACCCTAGCCCGAACCCTAACCCTAACCCTTCCCCGAAGCCTGACCCTCACCCGTCCCTTAATCCTAACCCGTACGCTAACACTAACCCGCGCCCTCACACGTACGCTACCCCTAAAGCGTTGTCGTACCCTCCCCTGGACCCTAAACCGTCTCCGTCCCCTAAAACTTACCCTAGCCCGAACCCTAACCCTAACACTTCCCCGAAGCCTGACCCTCACCCGTCCCCTAATCCTCACCCATACGCTAACACTAACCCGCGCCCTCACACGTACGCTCCCCCTAAAGTGTTGTCGTACCCTCCCTTGGACCCTAAACCGTGCCCGTCCCCTAACCCTAACCCTAGCCCGAACCCTAACCCTAACCCTTCCCCGAAGCCTGACCCTCACCGTCCCCTAATCCTAAGCCGTACGCTACACTAACCCGTGCCCGCACACGTACGCTCCCCCTAAAGCGTTGTCGTACCCTCCCCTGGACCCTAAACCGTCCCCGTCCCCTAACCCTAACCCTAGCCCGAACCCTAACCCTAACCCTTCCCCGAAGCCTGACCCTCACCCGTCCCCTAATCCTAAGCCGTACGCTAACACTAACCCGCGCCCTCACTCGCATGCTCCCCCTAAAGCGTTGTCGTACCCTCACCTGGACCCTAAACCGTCCCCGTCCCCTAACCCGAACCCTAGCCCGAACCCTAACCCTAACCCTTCCCCGAAGCCTGACCCTCAACCGTCCCCTAATCCTAAGCCGTACGCTAACACTAACCCACGCCCTCACACGTACGCTCCCCCTAAAGCGTAGTCGTACCCTCCCCTGGACCCTAAACCGTCCCCATCCCCTAACACTAAACCTAGCCTGAACCCTAACCCTAAACCTTCGCCAAACCCTGACCCTCACACGTCCCCTAATCCTAAGCCGTACGCTAACACTAACCCGCGCCCTCACACGTACGCTCCCCATAAAGCGTTGTCGTACCCTCCCCTGGACCCTAAACCATCCCCGTCCCCTAACCCTAACCCTAGCCCGAACCCTAACCCTAAACCTTCCCCGAAGCCTGAGCCTCACCCGTCCCCTAATCCTAACCCGTACGCTAACACTAACCCGCGCCCTCACACGTACGCTCCCCCTAAAGCGTTGTCGTACCCTCCCCTGGACCCTAAACCGTCCCCGTCCCCTAACCCTAACCCTAGCCCGAACCCTAACCCTAACCCTTCCCCGAAGCCTGACACTCACCCGTTCCCTAATGCTCACCCGTACGCTAACACTAACCCGCGCCCTCACACGTACGATCCCCCTAAAGCGTTGTCGTACCCTCCCCTGGACCCTAAACCGTCCCCGTCCTCTAACCCTAACCCTAGCCCGAACCTTAACCCTAACCCTTCCCCGAAGCCTGACCCTCACCCGTCCCTCAATGCTAACCCGTACGCTAACACTAACCCGCGCCCTCACGCGTATGCTGCCCCTAAAGCGTTGTCGTACCCTCCCCTGGACCCTAAACCTTCCCGTCCCCTAACCCTAACCCTAGCCCGAACCCTAACCCTAACCCTTCCCCGAAGCCTGACCCTCACCCGTCACATAATCCTAAGCCGTACGCTAACACTAACCCACGCCATCACGCGTACGCTCCACGTAAAAAGTTGTCGTACCCTCCCCGGATCCTAAACCATCCCTGTCCCCTAACACTAACCCTAGCCTGAAGCCTAACCCTAACCCTTCCCCGAAGCCTGACCCTCACCCGTCCCCTAATCCTAAGCCGTACGCTAACTCTAACCCGCGTCCTCACACCTACGCTCCCCCTAAAGCGTTGTCGTACCCTCCCCTGGACCCTAAACCGTCCCCGTCCCCTAACCCTAACCCTAGCCCGAACCCTAACCCTAACCCTTCCCCGAAGCCTGACCCTCACCCGTCCACTCTTCCTAACCCGTACGCTAACACTAACCCGCGCCCTCACACGTACGCTCCCCCTAAAGCGTTGTCGTACCCTCCCCTGGACACTAAACCGTCCCCATCCCCTAACCCTAACCCTAGGCCGAACCCTAACCCTAACACTTCCCCGAAGCCTGACCCTCACCCGTCCCCTAATCCTCACCCGTACGCTAACACTAACCCGCGCCCTCACACGTACGCTCCCCCTAAAGCGTTGTCATACCCTCCCTTGGACCCTAAACCGTCCCCGTCCCCTAACCCTAACCCTAGCCCGAACCCTAACCCTAACCCTTCCCTGAAGCCTGACCCTCACCCGTCCCCTAATCCTAAGCCGTACGCTAACACTAACCCACGCCCTCACACGTACGCTCCCCCTAAAGCATTGTCGTACCCTCCCCTGGACCCTAAACCGTCTCCGTCCCCTAAACCTAACCCTAGCCCGAACCCTAACCCTAACCCTTCCCCGAAGCCTGACCCTCACCCGTCCCCTAATCGTAACCCGTACGCTAACAATAACCCGCGCCCTCACACGTACGCTCCCCCAAAAGCGTTGTCGTACCCTCCCCTGGACCCTAAACCATCCCCGTCCCCTAACCCTAACCCTAGCCCGAACCCTAACCCTAACCCTTCCCCGAAGCCTGACCCTCACACGTCCCTTAATCCTAACCCGTACGCTAACACTAACCCGCCCCCTCACGCGTATGCTCCCCCTAAAGCGTTGTCGTACCCTCCCCTGGACCCTAAACCGTCCCCGTCCCCTAACCCTAACCCTAGCCAGAACCCTAACCCTAAACCTTCCCCGAAACCTGACCCTCACCCGTCCCCTAATTCTAAGCCATACGCTAACACTAACCCGTGCCCTCACACGTACGTTCCCCCTAAAGCGTTGTCGTACCCTCCCCTGGACCCTAAACCGTCCCCGTCCCCTAACCCTAACCCTAGCCCGAACCCTAACCCTAACCCTTCCCCGAAGCCTGACCCTCACCCCTCCCCTAATCCTAACCCGTACGCTAACACTAACCCGCGCCCTCACACGTACGCTCCCCCTAAAGCATTGTCGTACCCTCCCCTGGACCCTAAACCGTCCCCGTCCCCTAACCCTAGCCCGAACCCTAACCCTAAAACTTCCCCGAAGCCTGACCCTCACCCGTCCCCAAATCCTAACCCGTACGCTAACACTAACCCGCGCCCTCACACGTACGCTCCCCCTAAAGCGTTGTCGTACCCTCCCCTGGACCCTAAACCGTCCCCGTCCCCTAACCCTAACCCTACACCGAACCCTAACCCTAACAGTTCCCCGAAGCCTGACCCTCACCCGTCCCCTAATCCTAAGCCGTACGCTAACACTAACCCGCGCCCTCACACGTACGCTCCCCCTAACGCGTTGTCGTACCCTCCCCTGGACCTAAACCGTCCTCGTTTCCTAACCCTAACCGTAGCCCGAACCCTAACCCTAACCCTTCCCCGAAGCCTGACCCTCACCCATCCCCTAATCCTAAGCCGTACGCTAACACTAACCCGCGCCCTCACACGTACGCTCCCCCTAAAGCGTTGTCGTACCCTCCCCTGGACCCTAAACCGTCCCCGTCCCCTAACCCTAACCCTAGCCCGAACCCTAACCCTAACCCTTCCCCGAAGCCTGACCCTCACCCGTCCCCTAATACTAACCCGTACGCTAACACTAACCCACGCCCTCACACATACGCTCCCCCTAAAGCGTTGTCGTACCCTCCCCTGGACCCTAAACCGTCTCCGTCCCCTAACCCTAACCCTAGCCCGAACCCTAACCCTAACCCTTCCCCGAAGCCTGACCCTCACCCGTCCCCTAATCCTAAGGGTACGCTAACACTAACCCGCACCCTCACACGTACGCTCCCCCTAAAGCGTTGTCGTACCCTCCCCTGGACCCTAAACCGTCCCCGTCCCCTAACCCTAACCCTAGCCCGAAACCTAACCCTAACACTTCCCCGAAGCCTGACCCTCACCCGTCCCTTAATCCTAACCCGTACGCTAACACTAACCCGCGCCCTCACACGTACGCTACCCCTAAAGCGTTGTCGTACCCTCCCCTGGACCCTAAACCGTCCCCGTCCCCTAAAACTTACCCTAGCCCGAACCCTAACCCTAACACTTCCCCGAAGCCTGACCCTCACCCGTCCCCTAATCCTCTCCCGTACGCTAACACTAACCCGCGCCCTCACACGTACGCTCCCCCTAAAGTGTTGTCGTACCCTCCCTTGGACCCTAAACTGTCCCCGTCCCCTAACCCTAACCCTAGCCCGAACCCTAACCCTAACCCTTCCCCGAAGCCTGACCCTCACCGTCCCCTAATGCTAAGCCGTACGCTACACTAACCCGTGCCCTCACACGTACGCTCCCCCTAAAGCGTTGTCGTACCCTCCCCTGTAACCTAAACCGTCCCCGTCCCCTAACACTAACCCTAGCCCGAACCCTAACCCTAACCCTTCCCCGAAGCCTGACCCTCCCCCGTCCCCTAATCCTAAGCCGTACGCTAACACTAACCCGCGCCCTCACACGTACGCTCCCCATAAAGCGTTGTCGTACCCTCCCCTGGACCCTAAACCGTCCCCGTCCCCTAACCCTATCCCTAGCCCGAACCCTAACCCTAACCCTTCCCCGAAGCCTGACCCTCAACCGTCCCCTAATCCTAAGCCGTACGCTAACACTAACCCACGCCCTCACACGTACGCTCCCCCTAAAGCGTTGTCGTACCCTCCCCTGGACCCTAAACCGTCCCCATCCCCTAACACTAACCCTAGCCTGAACCCTAACCCTAAACCTTCGCCAAAGCCTGACCCTCACACGTCCCCTAATCCTAAGCCGTACGCTAACACTAACCCGCGCCCTCACACGTACGCTCCCCATAAAGCGTTGTCGTACCCTCCCCTGGACCCTAAACCATCCCCGTCCCCTAACCCTAACCCTAGCCCGAAACCTAACCCTAACCCTTCCCCGAAGCCTGACCCTCACCCGTCCCCTAATCCTAACCCGTACGCTAACACTAACCCGCGCCCTCACACGTACGCTCCCCCTAAAGCATTGTCGTACACTCCCCTGGACCCTAAACCGTCCCCGTTCCCTATCCCTAACCCTAGCCCGAACCCTAACCCTAACCCTTCCCCGAAGCCTGAGCCTCACCCGTCCCATAATCCTAACCCGTACGCTAACACTAACCCGCGCCCTCACACGTACGCTCCCCCTAAAGCGTTGTCGTACCCTCCCCTGGACCCTAAACCGTCCCCGTCCCCTAACCCTAACCCTAGCCCGAACCCTAACCCTAACCCTTCCCCGAAGCCTGACCCTCACCCGTTCCCTAATGCTCACCCGTACGCTAACACTAACCCGCGCCCTCACACGTACGCTCCCCCTAAAGCGCGGTCGTACCCTCGCTTGGACCCTAAACCGTCCCCGTCCCCTAACCCTAAGCCTAGCCCGAACCCTAACCCTAACCCTTCCCTGAAGCCTGACCCTCACCCGTCCCCTAATCCTCACCTGTACGCTAATACTAAACCGCGCCCTCACACGTACGCTCCCCCTAAAGCGTTGGCGTACCCTCCCCTGGACCCTAAACCGTCCCCGTCCCCTAACCCTAACCCTAGCCCGAACCCTAACCCTAACCCTACCCCGAAGCCTGACCCTCACCCGTCCCCTAATCCTAAGCCGTACGCTAACACTAACCCGCGCTCTCACACGTACGCTCCCCCTAAATCGTTGTCATACCCTCCCCTGGACCCTAAACCGTCCCTGTCCCCTAACCATAACCCTAGCCCGAACCCTAACCCTAACCCTTCCCCGAAGCCTGACCCTCACCCGTCACATAATCCTAAGCCGTACGCTAACACTAACCCGCGCCATCACGCGTACGCTCCACGTAAAAAGTTGTCGTACCCTCCCCGGACCCTAAACCATCCCTGTCCCCTAACACTAACCCTAGCCTGAAGCCTAATCCTAACCCTTCCCCGAAGCCTGACCCTCACCCGTCCCCTAATCCTAAGCCGTACGCTAACTCTAACCCGCGTCCTCACACCTACGCTCCCCCTAAAGCGTTGTCGTACCCTCCCCTGGACCCTAAACCGTCCCCGTCCCCTAACCGTAACCCTAGCCCGAACCCTAACCCTAACCCTTCCCCGAAGCCTGACCCTCACCCGTCCCCTCTTCCTAACCCGTACGCTAACACTAACCCGCGCCCTCACACGTACGCTCCCCCTAAAGCATTGTCGTACCCTCCCCTGGACACTAAACCGTCCCCATCCCCTAACCCTAACCCTAGGCCGAACCCTAACCCTAACACTTCCCCGAAGCCTGACCCTCACCCGTCCCCTAATCCTCACCCGTACGCTTACACTAACCCGCGCCCTCACACGTACGCTCCCCCTAAAGCGTTGTCATACCCTCCCTTGGACCCTAAACCGTCCCCGTCCCCTAACCCTAACCCTAGCCCGAACCCTAACCCTAACCCTTCCCTGAAGCCTGACCCTCACCCGTCCCCTAATCCTAAGCCGTACGCTAACACTAACCCACGCCCTCACACGTACGCTCCCCCTAAAGCATTTTCGTACCCTCCCCTGTACCCTAAACCGTCTCCGTCCCCTAACCCTAACCCTAGCCCGAACCCTAACCCTAACCCTTCCCCGAAGCCTGACCCTCACCCGTCCCCTAATCCTAAGCCGTACTCTAACACTAACCCGCGCCCTCACACGTACGCTCCCCCTAAAGCGTTGTCATACCCTCCCCTGGACCCTAAACCGTCCCTGTCCCCTAACCCTAACCCTAACCCTAACCCTTCCCCGAAGCCTGACCCTCACCCGTCCCCTAATCGTAACCCGTACGCTAACAATAACCCGCGCCCTCACACGTACGCTCCCCCAAAAGCGTTGTCGTACCCTCCCCTGGACCCTAAACCATCCCCGTCCCCTAACCCTAACCCTAGCCCGAACCCTAACCCTAACCCTTCCCCGAAGCCTGACCCTCACCTGTCCCTTAATCCTAACACGTACGCTAACACTAACCCGCGCCCTCACGCGTATGCTCCCCCTAAAGCGTTGTCGTACCCTCCCCTGGACCCTAAACCGTCCCCGTCCCCTAACCCTAACCCTAGCCCGAACCCTAACCCTAAACCTTCCCCGAAGCCTGACCCTCACCCGTCCCCTAATCCTAAGCCGTACGCTAACACTAACCCGCGCCATCACGCGTACGCTCCATGTAAACCGTTGTCGTACCCTCCCCTGGCCCCTAAACCATCCCTGTCCCCTAACACTAATCCTAGCCCGAACCCTAACCCTAAACCTTCCCCGAAGCCTGACCCTCACCCGTCCCCTAATCCTAAGCCGTACGCTAACACTAACCCGCGCCCTCACACGTACGCTCCCCCTAAAGCGTTGTCGTACCCTCCCCTGGACCCTAAACCGTCCCCGTCCCCTAACCCTAACCCTAGCCCGAACCCTAACCCTAACCCTTCCCCGAAGCCTGACCCTCACCCGTCCCCTAATCCTAACCCGTACGCTAACACTAACCCGCGCCCTCACACGTACGCTCCCCCTAATGCGTTGTCGTACCCTCCCCTGGACCCTAAAACGTCCCCGTCCCCTAACCCTAACCCTAGCCCGAACCCTAACCCTAAACCTTCCCCGAACCCTGACCCTCACCCGTCCCCTAATCCTAACCCATACGCGAACACTAACCCGCGCCCTCACACGTACGCTCCCCTTAAAGCGTTGTCGTACCCTCCCCTGGACCCTAAACCGTCCCCGTCCCCTAATCCTATCCTTAGCCCGAACCCTAACCCTAACCTTTCCCCGAAGTTTACCCTCACCCGTCCCCTAATCCTAAGCCGTACGCTAACACTAACCGGCGCCCTCACACGTACGCTCCCCCTAAAGCATTGTCGTACCCTCCCCTGGACCCTAAACCGTCCCCGTCCCCTAACCCTAACCCTAGCCAGATCCCTAACCCTAACCCTTCCCTGAAGCCTGACCCTCACCCGTCCCCTAATCCTAAGCCGTACACTAACACTAACCCGCGCCCTCACACGTACGCTCCCCCTAAAGCGTTGTCGTACCCTCCCCTGGACCCTAAACCGTCCCCGTCTCCTAACCCTAACCCTAGCGCGAACCCTAACCCTAACCCTTCCCCGAAGCCTGACCCTCACCCGTCACCTAATCCTAAGCCGTACGCTAACACTAACCCGCGCCCTCACACGTACGCTCCCCCTAAAGCGTTGTCGTACCCTCCCCTGGACCCTAAACCGTCTCCGTCCCCTAACACTAACCTTAGCCCGAACCCTAACCCTAACCCTTCCCCGAAGCCTGACCCTCACCCGTCCCCTAATCCTAACCCATACGCGAACACTAACCCGCGCCCTCACACGTACGCTCCCCTTAAAGCGTTGTCGTACCCTCCCCTGGACCCTAAACCGTCCCCGTCCCCTAATCCTATCCTTAGCCCGAACCCTAACCCTAACCTTTCCCCGAAGTTTACCCTCACCCGTCCCCTAATCCTAAGCCGTACGCTAACACTAACCGGCGCCCTCACACGTACGCTCCCCCTAAAGCATTGTCGTACCCTCCCTTGGACCCTAAACCGTCCCCGTCCCCTAACCCTAACCCTAGCCCGAACCCTAACCCTAACCCTTCCCTGAAGCCTGACCCTCACCCGTCCCCTAATCCTAAGCCGTACGCTAACACTAACCCACGCCCTCACACGTACGCTCCCCCTAAAGCATTTTCGTACCCTCCCCTGGACCCTAAACCGTCTCCGTCCCCTAACCCTAACCCTAGCCCGAACCCTAACCCTAACCCTTCCCCGAAGCCTGACCCTCACCCGTCCCCTAATCCTAAGCCGTACTCTAACACTAACCCGCGCCCTCACACGTACGCTCCCCCTAAAGCGTTGTCATACCCTCCCCTGGACCCTAAACCGTCCCTGTCCCCTAACCCTAACCCTAACCCTAACACTTCCCCGAAGCCTGACCCTCACCCGTCCCCTAATCCTAAGCCGTACACTAACACTAACCCGCGCCCTCACACGTACGCTCCCCCTAAAGCGTTGTCGTACCCTCCCCTGGACCCTAAACCGTCCCCGTCTCCTAACCCTAACCCTAGCGCGAACCCTAACCCTAACCCTTCCCCGAAGCCTGACCCTCACCCGTCCCCTAATCCTAAGCCGTACGCTTACACTAACCCACGCCCTCACACGTACGCTCCCCCTAAAGCGTTGTCGTACCCTCCCCTGGACCCTAAACCGTCCCAGTCCCCTAACCCTAACCCTAGCCCGAACACTAACCCTAACCCTTCCCTGAAGCCTGACCCTCAACCGTCCCCTAATCCTAAGCCGTACGCTAACACTAACCCACGCCCTCACACGTACGCTCCCCCTAAAGCGTTGTCGTACCCTCCCCTGGACGCTAAACCGTCCCCATCCCCTAACACTAACCCTAGCCTGAACCCTAACCCTAAACCTTCGCCAAAGCCTGACCCTCACACGTCCCCTAATCCTAAGCCGTACGCTAACACTAACCCGCGCCCTCACACGTACGCTCCCCATAAAGCGTTGTCGTACCCTCCCTTGGACCCTAAACCATCCCCGTCCCCTAACCCTAACCCTAGCCCGAACCCTAACCCTAACCCTTCCCCGAAGCCTGACCCTCACCCGTCCCCTAATCCTAAGCCGTACGCTAACACTAACCCACGCACTCACACGTACGCTCCCCCTAAAGCATTGTCGTACCCTCCCCTGGACCCTAAACCGTCTCCGTCCCCTAACCCTAACCCTAGCCCGAACCCTAAACCTAACCCTTCCCCGAAGCCTGACCCTCCCCCGTCCCCTAATCCTAAGCCGTACGCTAACACTAACCCGCACCCTCACACGTACGCTCCCCCTAAAGCGTTGTCGTACCCTCCCCTGGACCCTAAACCGTCCCCGTCCCCTAACCCTAACCCTAGCCCGAACCCTAACCCTAACCCTTCCCCGAAGCCTGACCCTCACCCGTCCCTTAATCCTAACCCGTACGCTAACACTAACCCGCGCCCTCACACGTACGCTACCCCTAAAGCGTTGTCGTACCCTCCCCTGGACCCTAAACCGTCTCCGTCCCCTAAAACTTACCCTAGCCCGAACCCTAACCCTAACACTTCCCCGAAGCCTGACCCTCACCCGTCCCCTAATCCTCACCCATACGCTAACACTAACCCGCGCCCTCACACGTACGCTCCCCCTAAAGTGTTGTCGTACCCTCCCTTGGACCCTAAACCGTGCCCGTCCCCTAACCCTAACCCTAGCCCGAACCCTAACCCTAACCCTTCCCCGAAGCCTGACCCTCACCGTCCCCTAATCCTAAGCCGTACGCTACACTAACCCGTGCCCGCACACGTACGCTCCCCCTAAAGCGTTGTCGTACCCTCCCCTGGACCCTAAACCGTCCCCGTCCCCTAACCCTAACCCTAGCCCGAACCCTAACCCTAACCCTTCCCCGAAGCCTGACCCTCACCCGTCCCCTAATCCTAAGCCGTACGCTAACACTAACCCGCGCCCTCACTCGCATGCTCCCCCTAAAGCGTTGTCGTACCCTCACCTGGACCCTAAACCGTCCCCGTCCCCTAACCCGAACCCTAGCCCGAACCCTAACCCTAACCCTTCCCCGAAGCCTGACCCTCAACCGTCCCCTAATCCTAAGCCGTACGCTAACACTAACCCACGCCCTCACACGTACGCTCCCCCTAAAGCGTAGTCGTACCCTCCCCTGGACCCTAAACCGTCCCCATCCCCTAACACTAAACCTAGCCTGAACCCTAACCCTAAACCTTCGCCAAACCCTGACCCTCACACGTCCCCTAATCCTAAGCCGTACGCTAACACTAACCCGCGCCCTCACACGTACGCTCCCCATAAAGCGTTGTCGTACCCTCCCCTGGACCCTAAACCATCCCCGTCCCCTAACCCTAACCCTAGCCCGAACCCTAACCCTAAACCTTCCCCGAAGCCTGAGCCTCACCCGTCCCCTAATCCTAACCCGTACGCTAACACTAACCCGCGCCCTCACACGTACGCTCCCCCTAAAGCGTTGTCGTACCCTCCCCTGGACCCTAAACCGTCCCCGTCCCCTAACCCTAACCCTAGCCCGAACCCTAACCCTAACCCTTCCCCGAAGCCTGACACTCACCCGTTCCCTAATGCTCACCCGTACGCTAACACTAACCCGCGCCCTCACACGTACGATCCCCCTAAAGCGTTGTCGTACCCTCCCCTGGACCCTAAACCGTCCCCGTCCTCTAACCCTAACCCTAGCCCGAACCTTAACCCTAACCCTTCCCCGAAGCCTGACCCTCACCCGTCCCTCAATGCTAACCCGTACGCTAACACTAACCCGCGCCCTCACGCGTATGCTGCCCCTAAAGCGTTGTCGTACCCTCCCCTGGACCCTAAACCTTCCCGTCCCCTAACCCTAACCCTAGCCCGAACCCTAACCCTAACCCTTCCCCGAAGCCTGACCCTCACCCGTCACATAATCCTAAGCCGTACGCTAACACTAACCCACGCCATCACGCGTACGCTCCACGTAAAAAGTTGTCGTACCCTCCCCGGATCCTAAACCATCCCTGTCCCCTAACACTAACCCTAGCCTGAAGCCTAACCCTAACCCTTCCCCGAAGCCTGACCCTCACCCGTCCCCTAATCCTAAGCCGTACGCTAACTCTAACCCGCGTCCTCACACCTACGCTCCCCCTAAAGCGTTGTCGTACCCTCCCCTGGACCCTAAACCGTCCCCGTCCCCTAACCCTAACCCTAGCCCGAACCCTAACCCTAACCCTTCCCCGAAGCCTGACCCTCACCCGTCCACTCTTCCTAACCCGTACGCTAACACTAACCCGCGCCCTCACACGTACGCTCCCCCTAAAGCGTTGTCGTACCCTCCCCTGGACACTAAACCGTCCCCATCCCCTAACCCTAACCCTAGGCCGAACCCTAACCCTAACACTTCCCCGAAGCCTGACCCTCACCCGTCCCCTAATACTCACCCGTACGCTAACACTAACCCGCGCCCTCACACGTACGCTCCCCCTAAAGCGTTGTCATACCCTCCCTTGGACCCTAAACCGTCCCCGTCCCCTAACCCTAACCCTAGCCCGAACCCTAACCCTAACCCTTCCCTGAAGCCTGACCCTCACCCGTCCCCTAATCCTAAGCCGTACGCTAACACTAACCCACGCCCTCACACGTACGCTCCCCCTAAAGCATTGTCGTACCCTCCCCTGGACCCTAAACCGTCTCCGTCCCCTAAACCTAACCCTAGCCCGAACCCTAACCCTAACCCTTCCCCGAAGCCTGACCCTCACCCGTCCCCTAATCGTAACCCGTACGCTAACAATAACCCGCGCCCTCACACGTACGCTCCCCCAAAAGCGTTGTCGTACCCTCCCCTGGACCCTAAACCATCCCCGTCCCCTAACCCTAACCCTAGCCCGAACCCTAACCCTAACCCTTCCCCGAAGCCTGACCCTCACACGTCCCTTAATCCTAACCCGTACGCTAACACTAACCCGCCCCCTCACGCGTATGCTCCCCCTAAAGCGTTGTCGTACCCTCCCCTGGACCCTAAACCGTCCCCGTCCCCTAACCCTAACCCTAGCCAGAACCCTAACCCTAAACCTTCCCCGAAACCTGACCCTCACCCGTCCCCTAATTCTAAGCCATACGCTAACACTAACCCGTGCCCTCACACGTACGTTCCCCCTAAAGCGTTGTCGTACCCTCCCCTGGACCCTAAACCGTCCCCGTCCCCTAACCCTAACCCTAGCCCGAACCCTAACCCTAACCCTTCCCCGAAGCCTGACCCTCACCCCTCCCCTAATCCTAACCCGTACGCTAACACTAACCCGCGCCCTCACACGTACGCTCCCCCTAAAGCATTGTCGTACCCTCCCCTGGACCCTAAACCGTCCCCGTCCCCTAACCCTAGCCCGAACCCTAACCCTAAAACTTCCCCGAAGCCTGACCCTCACCCGTCCCCAAATCCTAACCCGTACGCTAACACTAACCCGCGCCCTCACACGTACGCTCCCCCTAAAGCGTTGTCGTACCCTCCCCTGGACCCTAAACCGTCCCCGTCCCCTAACCCTAACCCTACACCGAACCCTAACCCTAACAGTTCCCCGAAGCCTGACCCTCACCCGTCCCCTAATCCTAAGCCGTACGCTAACACTAACCCGCGCCCTCACACGTACGCTCCCCCTAACGCGTTGTCGTACCCTCCCCTGGACCTAAACCGTCCTCGTTTCCTAACCCTAACCGTAGCCCGAACCCTAACCCTAACCCTTCCCCGAAGCCTGACCCTCACCCATCCCCTAATCCTAAGCCGTACGCTAACACTAACCCGCGCCCTCACACGTACGCTCCCCCTAAAGCGTTGTCGTACCCTCCCCTGGACCCTAAACCGTCCCCGTCCCCTAACCCTAACCCTAGCCCGAACCCTAACCCTAACCCTTCCCCGAAGCCTGACCCTCACCCGTCCCCTAATACTAACCCGTACGCTAACACTAACCCACGCCCTCACACATACGCTCCCCCTAAAGCGTTGTCGTACCCTCCCCTGGACCCTAAACCGTCTCCGTCCCCTAACCCTAACCCTAGCCCGAACCCTAACCCTAACCCTTCCCCGAAGCCTGACCCTCACCCGTCCCCTAATCCTAAGGGTACGCTAACACTAACCCGCACCCTCACACGTACGCTCCCCCTAAAGCGTTGTCGTACCCTCCCCTGGACCCTAAACCGTCCCCGTCCCCTAACCCTAACCCTAGCCCGAAACCTAACCCTAACACTTCCCCGAAGCCTGACCCTCACCCGTCCCTTAATCCTAACCCGTACGCTAACACTAACCCGCGCCCTCACACGTACGCTACCCCTAAAGCGTTGTCGTACCCTCCCCTGGACCCTAAACCGTCCCCGTCCCCTAAAACTTACCCTAGCCCGAACCCTAACCCTAACACTTCCCCGAAGCCTGACCCTCACCCGTCCCCTAATCCTCTCCCGTACGCTAACACTAACCCGCGCCCTCACACGTACGCTCCCCCTAAAGTGTTGTCGTACCCTCCCTTGGACCCTAAACTGTCCCCGTCCCCTAACCCTAACCCTAGCCCGAACCCTAACCCTAACCCTTCCCCGAAGCCTGACCCTCACCGTCCCCTAATGCTAAGCCGTACGCTACACTAACCCGTGCCCTCACACGTACGCTCCCCCTAAAGCGTTGTCGTACCCTCCCCTGTAACCTAAACCGTCCCCGTCCCCTAACACTAACCCTAGCCCGAACCCTAACCCTAACCCTTCCCCGAAGCCTGACCCTCCCCCGTCCCCTAATCCTAAGCCGTACGCTAACACTAACCCGCGCCCTCACACGTACGCTCCCCATAAAGCGTTGTCGTACCCTCCCCTGGACCCTAAACCGTCCCCGTCCCCTAACCCTATCCCTAGCCCGAACCCTAACCCTAACCCTTCCCCGAAGCCTGACCCTCAACCGTCCCCTAATCCTAAGCCGTACGCTAACACTAACCCACGCCCTCACACGTACGCTCCCCCTAAAGCGTTGTCGTACCCTCCCCTGGACCCTAAACCGTCCCCATCCCCTAACACTAACCCTAGCCTGAACCCTAACCCTAAACCTTCGCCAAAGCCTGACCCTCACACGTCCCCTAATCCTAAGCCGTACGCTAACACTAACCCGCGCCCTCACACGTACGCTCCCCATAAAGCGTTGTCGTACCCTCCCCTGGACCCTAAACCATCCCCGTCCCCTAACCCTAACCCTAGCCCGAAACCTAACCCTAACCCTTCCCCGAAGCCTGACCCTCACCCGTCCCCTAATCCTAACCCGTACGCTAACACTAACCCGCGCCCTCACACGTACGCTCCCCCTAAAGCATTGTCGTACACTCCCCTGGACCCTAAACCGTCCCCGTTCCCTATCCCTAACCCTAGCCCGAACCCTAACCCTAACCCTTCCCCGAAGCCTGAGCCTCACCCGTCCCATAATCCTAACCCGTACGCTAACACTAACCCGCGCCCTCACACGTACGCTCCCCCTAAAGCGTTGTCGTACCCTCCCCTGGACCCTAAACCGTCCCCGTCCCCTAACCCTAACCCTAGCCCGAACCCTAACCCTAACCCTTCCCCGAAGCCTGACCCTCACCCGTTCCCTAATGCTCACCCGTACGCTAACACTAACCCGCGCCCTCACACGTACGCTCCCCCTAAAGCGCGGTCGTACCCTCGCTTGGACCCTAAACCGTCCCCGTCCCCTAACCCTAAGCCTAGCCCGAACCCTAACCCTAACCCTTCCCTGAAGCCTGACCCTCACCCGTCCCCTAATCCTCACCTGTACGCTAATACTAAACCGCGCCCTCACACGTACGCTCCCCCTAAAGCGTTGGCGTACCCTCCCCTGGACCCTAAACCGTCCCCGTCCCCTAACCCTAACCCTAGCCCGAACCCTAACCCTAACCCTACCCCGAAGCCTGACCCTCACCCGTCCCCTAATCCTAAGCCGTACGCTAACACTAACCCGCGCTCTCACACGTACGCTCCCCCTAAATCGTTGTCATACCCTCCCCTGGACCCTAAACCGTCCCTGTCCCCTAACCATAACCCTAGCCCGAACCCTAACCCTAACCCTTCCCCGAAGCCTGACCCTCACCCGTCACATAATCCTAAGCCGTACGCTAACACTAACCCGCGCCATCACGCGTACGCTCCACGTAAAAAGTTGTCGTACCCTCCCCGGACCCTAAACCATCCCTGTCCCCTAACACTAACCCTAGCCTGAAGCCTAATCCTAACCCTTCCCCGAAGCCTGACCCTCACCCGTCCCCTAATCCTAAGCCGTACGCTAACTCTAACCCGCGTCCTCACACCTACGCTCCCCCTAAAGCGTTGTCGTACCCTCCCCTGGACCCTAAACCGTCCCCGTCCCCTAACCGTAACCCTAGCCCGAACCCTAACCCTAACCCTTCCCCGAAGCCTGACCCTCACCCGTCCCCTCTTCCTAACCCGTACGCTAACACTAACCCGCGCCCTCACACGTACGCTCCCCCTAAAGCATTGTCGTACCCTCCCCTGGACACTAAACCGTCCCCATCCCCTAACCCTAACCCTAGGCCGAACCCTAACCCTAACACTTCCCCGAAGCCTGACCCTCACCCGTCCCCTAATCCTCACCCGTACGCTTACACTAACCCGCGCCCTCACACGTACGCTCCCCCTAAAGCGTTGTCATACCCTCCCTTGGACCCTAAACCGTCCCCGTCCCCTAACCCTAACCCTAGCCCGAACCCTAACCCTAACCCTTCCCTGAAGCCTGACCCTCACCCGTCCCCTAATCCTAAGCCGTACGCTAACACTAACCCACGCCCTCACACGTACGCTCCCCCTAAAGCATTTTCGTACCCTCCCCTGTACCCTAAACCGTCTCCGTCCCCTAACCCTAACCCTAGCCCGAACCCTAACCCTAACCCTTCCCCGAAGCCTGACCCTCACCCGTCCCCTAATCCTAAGCCGTACTCTAACACTAACCCGCGCCCTCACACGTACGCTCCCCCTAAAGCGTTGTCATACCCTCCCCTGGACCCTAAACCGTCCCTGTCCCCTAACCCTAACCCTAACCCTAACCCTTCCCCGAAGCCTGACCCTCACCCGTCCCCTAATCGTAACCCGTACGCTAACAATAACCCGCGCCCTCACACGTACGCTCCCCCAAAAGCGTTGTCGTACCCTCCCCTGGACCCTAAACCATCCCCGTCCCCTAACCCTAACCCTAGCCCGAACCCTAACCCTAACCCTTCCCCGAAGCCTGACCCTCACCTGTCCCTTAATCCTAACACGTACGCTAACACTAACCCGCGCCCTCACGCGTATGCTCCCCCTAAAGCGTTGTCGTACCCTCCCCTGGACCCTAAACCGTCCCCGTCCCCTAACCCTAACCCTAGCCCGAACCCTAACCCTAAACCTTCCCCGAAGCCTGACCCTCACCCGTCCCCTAATCCTAAGCCGTACGCTAACACTAACCCGCGCCATCACGCGTACGCTCCATGTAAACCGTTGTCGTACCCTCCCCTGGCCCCTAAACCATCCCTGTCCCCTAACACTAATCCTAGCCCGAACCCTAACCCTAAACCTTCCCCGAAGCCTGACCCTCACCCGTCCCCTAATCCTAAGCCGTACGCTAACACTAACCCGCGCCCTCACACGTACGCTCCCCCTAAAGCGTTGTCGTACCCTCCCCTGGACCCTAAACCGTCCCCGTCCCCTAACCCTAACCCTAGCCCGAACCCTAACCCTAACCCTTCCCCGAAGCCTGACCCTCACCCGTCCCCTAATCCTAACCCGTACGCTAACACTAACCCGCGCCCTCACACGTACGCTCCCCCTAATGCGTTGTCGTACCCTCCCCTGGACCCTAAAACGTCCCCGTCCCCTAACCCTAACCCTAGCCCGAACCCTAACCCTAAACCTTCCCCGAACCCTGACCCTCACCCGTCCCCTAATCCTAACCCATACGCGAACACTAACCCGCGCCCTCACACGTACGCTCCCCTTAAAGCGTTGTCGTACCCTCCCCTGGACCCTAAACCGTCCCCGTCCCCTAATCCTATCCTTAGCCCGAACCCTAACCCTAACCTTTCCCCGAAGTTTACCCTCACCCGTCCCCTAATCCTAAGCCGTACGCTAACACTAACCGGCGCCCTCACACGTACGCTCCCCCTAAAGCATTGTCGTACCCTCCCCTGGACCCTAAACCGTCCCCGTCCCCTAACCCTAACCCTAGCCAGATCCCTAACCCTAACCCTTCCCTGAAGCCTGACCCTCACCCGTCCCCTAATCCTAAGCCGTACACTAACACTAACCCGCGCCCTCACACGTACGCTCCCCCTAAAGCGTTGTCGTACCCTCCCCTGGACCCTAAACCGTCCCCGTCTCCTAACCCTAACCCTAGCGCGAACCCTAACCCTAACCCTTCCCCGAAGCCTGACCCTCACCCGTCACCTAATCCTAAGCCGTACGCTAACACTAACCCGCGCCCTCACACGTACGCTCCCCCTAAAGCGTTGTCGTACCCTCCCCTGGACCCTAAACCGTCTCCGTCCCCTAACACTAACCTTAGCCCGAACCCTAACCCTAACCCTTCCCCGAAGCCTGACCCTCACCCGTCCCCTAATCCTAACCCATACGCGAACACTAACCCGCGCCCTCACACGTACGCTCCCCTTAAAGCGTTGTCGTACCCTCCCCTGGACCCTAAACCGTCCCCGTCCCCTAATCCTATCCTTAGCCCGAACCCTAACCCTAACCTTTCCCCGAAGTTTACCCTCACCCGTCCCCTAATCCTAAGCCGTACGCTAACACTAACCGGCGCCCTCACACGTACGCTCCCCCTAAAGCATTGTCGTACCCTCCCCTGGACCCTAAACCGTCCCCGTCCCCTAACCCTAACCCTAGCCAGATCCCTAACCCTAACCCTTCCCTGAAGCCTGACCCTCACCCGTCCCCTAATCCTAAGCCGTACACTAACACTAACCCGCGCCCTCACACGTACGCTCCCCCTAAAGCGTTGTCGTACCCTCCCCTGGACCCTAAACCGTCCCCGTCTCCTAACCCTAACCCTAGCGCGAACCCTAACCCTAACCCTTCCCCGAAGCCTGACCCTCACCCGTCACCTAATCCTAAGCCGTACGCTAACACTAACCCGCGCCCTCACACGTACGCTCCCCCTAAAGCGTTGTCGTACCCTCCCCTGGACCCTAAACCTTCTCCGTCCCCTAACCCTAACCTTAGCCCGAACCCTAACCCTAACCCTTCCCCGAAGCCTGACCCTCACCCGTCCCCTAATCCTAACTCATACGCTAACACTAACCCGCGCCCTCACACGTACGCTCCCCTTAAAGCGTTGTCGTACCCTCCCCTGGACCCTAAACCGTCCCCGTCCCCTAATCCTATCCTTAGCCCGAACCCTAACCCTAAATTTTCCCCGAAGCTTACCCTCACCCGTCCCCTAATCCTAAGCCGTACGCTAACACTAACCGTCGCCCTCACACGTACGCTCCCCCTAAAGCGTTGTCGTACCCTCACCTGGACCCTAAACCTTCCCCGTCCCCTAACCCTAACCCTAGCCCGAACCCTAACCCTAACCCTTCCCTGAAGCCTGACCCTCAACCGTCCCCTAATCCTAAGCCGTACGCTAACACTAACCCACGCCCTCACACGTACGCTCCCCCTAAAGCGTTGTCGTACCCTCCCCTGGACCCTAAACCGTCCCAATCCCCTAACACTAACCCTAGCCTGAACCCTAACCCTAAACCTTCGCCAAAGCCTGACCCTCACACGTCCCCTAATCCTAAGCCGTACGCTAACACTAACCCGCGCCCTCACACGTACGCTCCCCATAAAGCGTTGTCGTACCCTCCCCTGGACCCTAAACCATCCCCGTCCCCTAACCCTAACCGTAGACCGAACCCTAACCCTAACCCTTCCCCGAAGCCTGACCCTCACCCGTCCCCTAATCCTAAGCCGTACGCTAACACTAACCCGCGCCATCACGCGTACGCTCCATGTAAACCGTTGTCGTACCCTCCCCTGGACCCTAAACCATCCCTGTCCCCTAACACTAACCCTAGCCCGAACCCTAACCCTAACCCTTCCCCGAAGCCTGACCCTCACCCATCCCCTAATCCTAAACCGTACGCTAACATGAACCCGTGCCCTCACACGTACGCTCCCCCTAAAGCGTTGTCGTACCATCCCCTGGACCCTAAACCGTCCCCGTCCCCTAACCCTAACCCTAGCCCGAACCCTAACCCTAACCCTTCCCCGAAGCCTGACCCTCACCCGTCCCCTAATCCTAACACGTACGCTAACACTAACCCGCGCCCTCACACGTACGCTCCCCCTATAGCGTTGTCGTACACTCCCCTGGACCCTAAACAGTCCCCGTCCCCTAACCCGAACCCTAAACCGAACCCTAACCCTAACCCTTCCCCGAAGCCTGACCCTCACCCGTCCCCTAATCCTGACCCATAGGCTAACACTAACCCGCGCCCTCACACGTACGCTCCCCCTAACGGATTGTCGCACCCTCCCCTGGACCCTAAACCGTCCCCGTCCCCAACCCTAACCCTAGCCCGAATCCGAACCCTAACCCTTCCCCGAAGGCTGACCCTCACCCGTACCCTAATCCTCACCCGTACGCTAACACTAACCCGCGCCCTCACACGTACGCTCCCCCTAAAGCGTTGTCGTACCCTCCCCTGGACCCTAAACCGTACCCGTCCCCTAACCCTAACCATAGCCCAAACCCTAAACCTAATCCTTCCCTGAAGACTGACCCTCACCCGTCCCCTAATCCTCACACTTACGCTAACACTTACCCACGCCCTCACACGTACGCTCCCCCTAATGCGTTGTCGTACCCTCCCCTGGACCCTAAACCGTCCCCGTCCCCTAACCCTAACCCTAGCCCGAACCCTAACCCTAACCCTTCCCCGAAGCCTGACCCTCACCCATCCCCTAATCCTAAGCCGTACGCTAACACTAACCCGCGCCCTCACACGTACGCTCCCCCTAAAGCGTTGTCGTACCCTCCCCTGGACCCTAAACCGTCCCCGTCCCCTAACCCTAACCCTAGCCCGAACCCTAACCCTAACCCTTCCCCGAAGCCTGACCCTCACCCGTCCCCTAATCCTAACCCGTACGCTAACACTAACCCGCGCCCTCACACGTACGCTCCCCCTAACGGCTTGTCGTACCCTCCCCTGGACCCTAAACCGTCCCCATCCCCTAACCCTAACCCCAGCCCGAACCCTAAACCTAACCCTTCCCCGAATCCTGACACTCACCCGTCCCCTAATCCTCACCCTTACGCTAACACTTACCCACGCCCTCACACGTACTCTCCCCCTATAGCGTTGTCGTACCCTCCCCTGGACCCTAAAAAATCCCCGTCCCCTAACCCTAACCCTAGCCCAAACCCTAACCCTAACCCTTCCCCGAAGCCTGACCCTCACCCGTCCCCTAATCCTAACCCATACGCTAACACTAACCCGCGCCCTCACACGTACGCTCCCCCTAACGGGTTGTCGTACCCTACCCTGGACCCTAAATCGTCCCCGTCCCCTAACCCTAACCCTAGCCCGAACCCTAACCCTATACCCTCTCCGAAGCCTGACCCTCACCCGTCCCCTAATCCTAAACCGTACGATAACACTAACCCACGCCCTCACGCGTACACTCGCCCTAAAGCGTTGTCGTACCCTCCCCTGGACCCTAAACCGTCCCCGTCCTCTAACCCTAACCCTAGCCCGAACCCTAACCCTAACCCTTCCCCGAAGCCTGAGCCTCACCCGTCCCCTAATCCTAACCCGTACGCTAACACTAACCCGCGCCCTCACACGTACGCTCCCCCTAAAGCGTTGTCGTACCCTCCCCTGGACCCTAAACCGTCCCCGTCCCCTAACCCTAACCCTAGCTCGAACCCTAACCCTAACCCTTCCCCGAAGCTTGACCCTCACCCGTCCCCTAATCCTCACCCTTATGCTAACACTAACCCGCGCCCTCACACGTACGCTCCCCCTAAAGTGTTGTCATACCCTCCACTGGACCCTAAACCGTCCCTGTCCCCTAACCCTAACCCTAGCCCGAACCCTAACCCTAACCTTTCCCCGAAGCCTGACCCTCACCCGTCCCCTAATCCTAAGCCGTACGCTAACACTAACCCGCGCCCTCACACGTACGCTCCCCCTAAAGCGTTGTCGTACCCTCCCCTGGACCCTAAACCGTCCCCGTCCCCTAACCCGAACCCTAGCCCGAACCCTAACCCTAACCCTTCCCCGAAGCCTGACCCTCAACCGTCCCCTAATCCTAACCCATAGGCTAACACTAACCCGCGCCCTCACACGTACGCTCCCCCTAACGGCTTGTCGTACCCTCCCCTGGACCCTAAACCGTCCCCATCCCCTAACCCTAACCCCAGCCCGAACCGTAAACCTAACCCTTCCCCGAAGCCTGACCCTCACCCGTCCCCTAATCCTCACCCTTACGCTAACACTTACCCACGCCCTCACACGTACGCTCCCCCTAAAGCGTTTTCGTACCCTCCCCTGGACCCTAAACCATCCCCGTCCCCTAACCCTAACCCTAGCCCGAACCATAACCCTAACCCTTTCCCGAAGCCTGACCCTCACCCGTCCCCTAATCCTCACCTGTACGCTAACACTAACCCGCGCCCTCACACGTACGCTCCCCCTAATGCGTTGTCGTACCCTCCCCTGGACCCTAAACCGTCCCCGTCCACTAACCCTAACCCTAGCTCGAACCCTAACCCTAACCCTTCCACGAAGCCTGACTCTCACCCGTCCCCTAATCCTAAAGCGTACGCTAACACTAACCCGCGCCCTCACACGTACACTCCCCCTAAAGCGTTGTCGTACCCTCCCCTGGACCCTAAACCGTCCCCGTACCGTAACCCGAACCCTAGCCCGAACCCTAACCCTAACCCTTCCCCGAAGCCTGACCCTCACCCGTCCCCTAATCCTAAGGCATACGCTAACACTAACCCGCGCCCTCACACGTACGCTCCCCCTAACGGGTTGTCCTACCCTCCCCTGGACCAAAACTGTCCCCGTCCCCTAACCCTAACCCTAGCCCGAACCATAACCCTAACCCTTCCCCGAAGCCTGACCCTCACCCGTCCCCTAATCCTCACCTGTACGCTAACACTAACCCGCGCCCTCACACGTACGCTCCCCCTAATGCGTTGTCATACCCTCCCCTGGACCCTAAAACGTCCCCGTCCACTAACCCTAACCCTAGCTCGAACCATAACCCTAACCCTTCCACGAAGCCTGACCCTCACCCGTCCCCTAATCCTCACCCTTATGCTAACACTAACCCGCGCCCTCACACGTACGCTCCCCCTAAAGTGTTGTCGTACCCTCCCCTGGACCCTAAACCGTCCCCGTCCCCTAACCCTAACCCTAGCCCGAACCCTAACCCTAACCCGAAGCCTGACACTCACCCGTCCCCTAATACTAACCTGTACGCTAACACTAACCCGCGCCCTCACACGTACGCTCCCTCAAAAGCGTTGTCGTACCCTCCCCTGGACCCTAAGCCGTCCCCGTCCCCTAACCCTAACCCTAGCCCGAACCCTAACCCTAACCCTTCCCCGAAGCCTGACCCTCACCCGTCCCTTAATCCTAACCCGTACGTGAACACTAACCCGCGCCCTCACACGTACGCTCCCCCTAAATTGTTGTCGTACCCTCACCTGGACCCTAAACCGTCCCCGTCCCCTAACCCTAACCCTAGCCCGAATCCTAACCGTAACCCTTCCCCGAAGGCTGACCCTCACCCGTACCCTAATCCTCACCCGTACGCTAACACTAACCCGCGCCCTCACACGTACGCTCCCCCTAAAGCGTTGTCGTACCCTCCCCTGGACCCTAAACCGTCCCCGTCCCCTAACCCTAACCCTAGCCCGAACCCTAAACCTAACCCTTCCCCGAAGACTGACCCTCACCCGTCCCCTGATCCTCACCCTTACGCTAAAACTTACCCACGCCCTCACACGTACGGTCCCCCTAAAGCGTTGTCGTACCCTCCCCTGGACCCTAAACCGTCCCCGTCCCCTAACCCTAACCTTAGCCCAAACCCTAACCCTAACCCTTCCCCGAAGCCTGACCCTCACCCGTCCCCTAATCCTAACCCCTACGCTAACATGAACCCGCGCCCTCACACGTACGCTCCCCCTAAAGTGTTGTCGTACCCTCCCCTGGACCCTAAACCGTCCCTGTCCCCTAACCCTAACCCTAGCCCGAACCCTAACTCTAACCCTTCCCCGAAGCCTGACCCTCACCGTCCCCTAATCCTAACCCGAACGCTAACACTAACCCACGCCCTCACACGTACGCTCCCCCTAAAGCGTTGTCGTACCCTCCGCTGGACCCTAAACCGTCCCCGTCCCCTAACCCTAACCATAGCCCGAACCCTAACCCTAACCCTTCCCCTGAGCCTGACCCTCACCCGTCCCCTAATCCTCACCCGTACGCTAACACTAACCTGCGCCCTCAAACGTACGCTCCCCCTAAAGCGTTGTCGTACCCTCCCCTGGACCCTAAACCGTCCCCGTCCCCTAACCCTAACCCTAGCCCGAACCCTAACCCTAACCCTTCCCCGAAGCCTGACCCTCACCCGTCCCCTAATCCTAACCCGTACGCTAACACTAACCCGCGACCTCACGCGTACGCTCCCCCTAAAGCGTTGTTGTACCCACCCCTGGACCCTAAGCCGTCCCCGTCCCCTAACCCTAACCCTAGCAAGAACCCTAACCCTATACCCTCTCCGAAGCCTGACCCTCACCCGTCCCCTAATCCTAAACCGTACGATAACACAAACCCGCGCCCTCATGCGTACACTCCCCCTAAAGCGATTTCGTACCCTCCCCTGGCCCCTAAACCATCCCCGTCCGCTAACCCTAACCCTAGCCCGAACCCTAACCCTAACCCTTCCCCGAAGCCTGACCCTCACCCGGCCCCTAATCCTAACCCGTACGCTAACATGAACCCGCGCCCTCACACGTACGCTCCCCCTAAAGCGTTGTCGTACCCTCCCCTGGACCCTAAACCGTCCCCGACCCCTAACCCTAACCCTAGCCCGAACCCTAACCCTAACACTTGCCCGAAGCCTGACCCTCAACCGTCCCCTAATCCTAACCCGTACCCTAACACTAACCCGCGCACTCACACGTACGCTCCCCCTAAAGTGTTGTCGTACCCTCCCCTGGACCCTAAACCGTCCCCGTCCCCTAACCCTAACCCTAGCCCGAACCCTAACCCTAACCCGAAGCCTGACACTCACCCGTCCCCTAATACTAAACTGTACGCTAACACTAACCCGCGCCCTCACACGTACGCTCCCTCAAAAGCGTTGTCGTACCCTCCCCTGGACCCTAAACCGTCCCCGTCCCCTAACCCTAACCCTAGCCCGAACCCTAACCCTAACCCTTCCCCGAAGCCTGACCCTCACCCGTCCCTTAATCCTAACCCGTACGTGAACACTAACCCGCGCCCTCACACGTACGCTCCCCCTAAATTGTTGTCGTACCCTCACCTGGACCCTAAACCGTCCCCGTCCCCTAACCCTAACCCTAGCCCGAATCCTAACCCTAACCCTTCCCCGAAGGCTGACCCTCACCTGTACCCTAATCCTCACCCGTACGCTAACACTAACCCGCGCCCTCACACGTACGCTCCCCCTAAAGCGTTGTCGTACCCTCCCCTGGACCCTAAACCGTCCCCGTCCCCTAACCCTAACCCTAGCCCGAACCCTAAACCTAACCCTTCCCCGAAGACTGACCCTCACCCGTCCCCTAATCCTCACCCTTACGCTAAAACTTACCCACGCCCTCACACGTACGCTCCCCCTAAAGCGTTGTCGTACCCTCCCCTGGACCCTAAACCGTCCCCGTCCCCTAACCCTAATCTTAGCCCAAACCCTAACCCTAACCCTTCCCCGAAGCCTGACCCTCACCCGTCCCCTAATCCTAACCCCTACGCTAACATGAACCCGCGCCCTCACACGTACGCTCCCCCTAAAGTGTTGTCGTACCCTCCCCTGGACCCTAAACCGACCCCGTCCCCTAACCCTAACCCTAGCCCGAACCCTAACCCTAACCCTTCCCCGAAGCCTGACCCTCACCGTCCCCTAATCCTAACCCGAACGCTAACACTAACCCACGCCCTCACACGTACGCTCCCCCTAAAGCGTTGTCGTACCCTCCGCTGGACCCTAAACCGTCCCGGTCCCCTAACCCTAACCCTAGCCCGAACCCTAACCCTAACCCTTCCCCGAAGCCTGACCCTCACCCGTCCCCTAATCCTAACCCGTACGCTAACACTAACCCGCGACCTCACACGTACGCTCCCCCTAAAGCGTTGTTGTACCCACCCCTGGACCCTAAGCCGTCCCAGTCCCCTAACCCTAACCCTAGCCCGAACCCTAACCCTATACCCTCTCCGAAGCCTGACCCTCACCCGTCCCCTAATCCTAAACCGTACGATAACACAAACCCGTGCCCTCACGCGTACACTCCCCCTAAAGCGATTTCGTACCCTCCCCTGGCCCCTAAACCATCCCCGTCCGCTAACCCTAACCCTAGCCCGAACCCTAACCCTAACCCTTCCCCGAAGCCTGACCCTCACCCGTCCCCTAATCCTAACCCGTACGCTAACATGAACCCGCGCCCTCACACGTACGCTCCCCCTAAAGCGTTGTCGTACCCTCCCCTGGACCCTAAACCGTCCCCGACCACTAACCCTAACCCTAGCCCGAACCCTAACCCTAACACTTGCCCGAAACCTGACCCTCAACCGTCCCCTAATCCTAACCCGTACGCTAACACTAACCCGCGCCCTCACACGTACGCTCCCCCTAAAGTGTTGTCATACCCTCCCCTGGACCCTAAATCATCCCCGTCCCCTAACCCGAACCCTAGCCCGAACCCTAACCCTAACCCTTCCCCTGAGCCTGACCCTCACCCGTCCCCTAATCCTCACCCGTACGCTAACACTAACCCGTGCCCTCACACGTACGCTACCCCTAAAGCGTTGTCGTACCCTCCCCTGGACCCTAAACCATCCCAGTCCCCTAACCCTAACCCTAGCCCGAACCCTAACCCTAACCCTTCCCTGAGGCCTAACCCTCACCCGTCCCCTAATCCTAACCCGTACGCTAACACTAACCCGCGACCCCACACGTACGCTCCCCCTAAAGCGTTGTCGTACCCTCCCCTGGACCCTAAAGCATCCCCGTCCCCTAACCCTAACCCTAGCCCGAACCCTAAACCTATACCCTCTCCGAAGCCTGACCCTCACCCGTCCCCTAATCCTAAACCGTACGATAACACTAACCCGCGCCCTCACGCGTACACTCCCCCTAAATCGTTGTCGTACCCTCCCCTGGCCCTTAATCCGTCCCCGTCCACTAACCCTAACCCTAGCCCAAACCCTAACCCTAACCCTTCCCCGAAGCCTGACACTCACCCGGCCCCTAATCCTAACCCGTACGCTAACATGAAACCGCGCCCTCACACATACGCTCCCCCTAAAGCGTTGTCGTACCATCCCCTGGACCCTAAACCGTCCCCGTCCCCTAACCCTAACCCTGGCCCGAACCCTAACCCTAACCCTTCCCCGAAGCCTGACCCTCACCCGTCCCCTAATCCTAACCCGTACCTCTAACACTAACCCGTGCCCTCACACGTACGCTCCCCCTAAAGCGTTGTCGTACCCTCCCCTGGACCCTAAATCGTCCCCGTCCCCTAACCCGAACACTAGCCCGAACCCTAACCCTAACCCTTCCCCTGAGCCTGACCCTCACCCGTCCCCTAATCCTCACCCGTACGCTAACACTAACCCGCGACCCCACACGTACGCTCCCCCTAAAGCGTTGTCGTACCCTCCCCTGGACCCTAAACCGTCCCCGTCCCCTAACCCTAACCCTAGCCCGAACCCTAACCCTATACCCTCTCCGAAGCCTGACCCTCACCCGGCCCCTAATCCTAACCCGTACGCTAACATGAACCCGCGCCCTCACACGTACGCTACCCCTAAAGCGTTGTCGTACCATCCCCTGGACCCTAAACCGTCCCCGTCCCCTAACCCTAACCCTAGCCCGAACCCTAACCCTAACCCTTGCCCGAAGCCTGACCCTCACCCGGGCCCTAATCCTAACCTGTACGCTAACACTAACCCGCGCCCTCACACGTACGCTCCCTCAAAAGCGTTGTCGTACCCTCCCCTGGACCCTAAACCGTCCCCGTCCCCTAACCCTAACCCTAGCCCGAATCCTAACCCTAACCCTTCCCCGAAGGCTGACCCTCACCCGTACCCTAATCCTCACCCGTACGCTAACACTAACCCGCGCCCTCACACGTACGCTCCCCCTAAAGCGTTGTCGTACCCTCCCCTGGACCCTAAACCGTACCCGTCCCCTAACCCTAACCATAGCCCAAACCCTAAACCTAATCCTTCCCTGAAGACTGACCCTCACCCGTCCCCTAATCCTCACACTTACGCTAACACTTACCCACGCCCTCACACGTACACTCCCCCTAAAGCGTTGTCGTACCCTCCCCTGGACCCTAAACCGTCCCCGTCCCCTAACCCTAACCCTAGCCCGAACCCTAACCCTAACCCTTCCCCGAAGCCTGACCCTCACCCGTCCCCTAATCCTAACCCGAACGCTAACACTAACCCGCGCCCTCACACTTACGCTCCCCCTAAAGCATTGTCGTACCCTCCCCTGGACCCTAAACCGTCCCCGTCCCCTAACCCGAACCCTAGCCCGAACCCTAACCCTAACACTTCCCCGAAGCCTGACCCTCACCCGTCCCCTAATCCTAACCCATACGCTAACACTAACCCGCGCCTTCACACGTTCGCTCCCCCTAACGGGTTGTCGTACCCTCCCCTGGACCCTAAACCGTCCCCGTCCCCTAAACCTAACCCTAGCCCGAACCATAACCCTAAACCTTCCCCGAAGCCTGACGCTCACCCGTCCCCTAATCCTCACCCATACGCTAACACTAACCCGCGCCCTCACACGTACGCTCCCCCTAAAGCGTTGTCGTACCCTCCCCTGGACCCTAAACCGTCCCCCTCCCCTAACCCGAACCCTAGCCCGAACCCTAACCCTAACCCTTCCCCGAAGCCTGACCCTCAACCGTCCCCTAATCCTAACCCATAGGCTAACACTAACCCGCGCCCTCACACGTACGCTCCCCCTAACGGCTTGTCGTACCCTCCCCTGGACCCTAAACCGTCCCCATCCCCTAACCCTAACCCCAGCCCGAACCCTAAACCTAACCCTTCCCCGAAGCCTGACCCTCACCCGTCCCCTAATCCTCACCCTTACGCTAACACTTACCCACGCCCTCACACGTACGCTCCCCCTAAAGCGTTGTCGTACCCTCCCCTGGACCCTAAACCATCCCCGTCCCCTAACCCTAACCCTAGCCCGAACCATAACCCTAACCCTTCCCCGAAGCCTGACCCTCACCCGTCCCCTATTCCTCACCTGTACGCTAACACTAACCCGCGCCCTCACACGTACGCTCCCCCTAATGCATTGTCGTACCCTCCCCTGGACCCTAAACCGTCCCCGTCCACTAACCCTAACCCTAGCTGGAACCCTAACCCTAACCCTTCCACGAAGCCTGACCCTCACCCATCCCCTAATCCTAAAGCGTACGCTAACACTAACCCGCGCCCTCACACGTACGCTCCCCCTAAAGCGTTGTCGTACCCTCCCCTGGACCCTAAACCGTCCCCGTCCCGTAACCCGAACCCTAGCCCGAACCCTAACCCTAACCCTTGCCCGAAGCCTGACCCTCACCCGTCCCCTAATCCTAACGCATACGCTAACACTAACCCGCGCCCTCACACGTACGCTCCCCCTAACGGGTTGTCGTACCCTCCCCTGGACCAAAACTGTCCCCGTCCCCTAACCCTAACCCTAGCCCGAACCATAACCCTAACCCTTCCCCGAAGCCTGACCCTCACCCGTCCCCTAATCCTCACCTGTACGCTAACACTAACCCGCGCCCTCACACGTACGCTCCCCCTAATGCGTTGTCGTACCCTCCCCTGGACCCTAAACCGTCCCCGTCCACTAACCCTAACCCTAGCTCGAACCCTAACCCTAACCCTTCCACGAAGCCTGACCCTCACCCGTCCCCTAATCCTCACACTTATGCTAACACTAACCCGCGCCCTCACACGTACGCTCCCCCTAAAGTGTTGTCGTACCCTCCCCTGGACCCTAAACCGTCCCCGTCCCCTAACCCTAACCCTAGCCCGAACCCTAACCCTAACCCGAAGCCTGACACTCACCCGTCCCCTAATACTAACCTGTACGCTAACACTAACCCGCGCCCTCACACGTACGCTCCCTCAAAAGCGTTGTCGTACCCTCCCCTGGACCCTAAACCGTCCCCGTCCCCTAACCCTAACCCTAGCCCGAACCCTAACCCTAACCCTTCCCCGAAGCCTGACCCTCACCCGTCCCTTAATCCTAACCCGTACGTGAACACTAACCCGCGCCCTCACACGTACGCTCCCCCTAAATTGTTGTCGTACCCTCACCTGGACCCTAAACCGTCCCCGTCCCCTAACCCTAACCCTAGCCCGAATCCTAACCGTAACCCTTCCCCGAAGGCTGACCCTCACCCGTACCCTAATCCTCACCCGTACGATAACACTAACCCGCGCCCTCACACGTACGCTCCCCCTAAAGCGTTGTCGTACCCTCCCCTGGACCCTAAACCGTCCCCGTCCCCTAACCCTAACCCTAGCCCGAACCCTAAACCTAACCCTTCCCCGAAGACTGACCCTCACCCGTCCCCTAATCCTCACCCTTACGCTAAAACTTACCAACGCCCTCACACGTACGCTCCCCCTAAAGCGTTGTCGTACCCTCCCCTGGACCCTAAACCGTCCCCGTCCCCTAACCCTAACCCTAGCCCGAACCCTAACCGTAACCCTTCCCCGAAGCCTGACCCTCACCCATCCCCTAATCCTAAGCCGTACGCTAACACTAACCCGCGCCCTCACACGTACGCTCCCCCTAAAGCGTTGTCGTACCCTCCCCTGGACCCTAAACCGTCCCCGTCCCCTAACCCTAACCCTAGCCCGAACCCTAACCCTAACCCTTCCCCGAAGCCTGACCCTCAACCGTCCCCTAATCCTAACCCGTACGCTAACACTAACCCACGCCCTCACACATACGCTCCCCCTAAAGCGTTGTCGTACCCTCCCCTGGACCCGAAACCGTCTCCGTCCCCTAACCCTAACCCTAGCCCGAACCCTAACCCTAACCCTTCCCCGAAGCCTGACCCTGACCCGTCCCCTAATCCTAACCCCTACGCTAACATGAACCCGCGCCCTCACATGTACGCTCCCCCTAAAGTGTTGTCGTACCCTCCCCTGGACCCTAAACCGTCCCCGTTCCCTAACCCTAACCCTAGCCCGAACCCTAACCCTAACCCTTCCCCGAAGCCTGACCCTCACTGTCCCCTAATCCTAACCCGAACGCTAACACTAACCCACGCCCTCACACGTACGCTCCCCCTAAAGCGTTGTCGTACCCTCCCCTGGACCCTAAACCGTCCCCGTCCCCTAACCCTAACCCTAGACCGAACCCTAACCCTAACCCTTCCCCGAAGCCTGACCCTCACCCGTCCCCTAATCCTAACCCGTACGCTAACACTAACCCGTGACCTCACACGTACGCTCCCCCTAAAGCGTTGTTGTACCCACCCCTGGACCCTAAGCCGTCCCAGTCCCATAACCCTAACCCTAGCCCGAACCCTAACCGTATACCCTCTCCGAAGCCTGACCCTCACCCGTCCCCTAATCCTAAACCGTACGATAACACAAACCCGCGCCCTCACGCGTACACTCCCCCTAAAGCGATTTCGTACCCTCCCCTGGCCCCTAAACCATCCCCGTCCGCTAACCCTAACCCTAGCCCGAACCCTAACCCTAACACTTCCCCGAAGCCTGACCCTCACCCGTCCCCTAATCCTCACCCGTACGCTAACACTAACCTGCGCCCTCACACGTACGCTCCCCCTAAAGCGTTGTCGTACCCTCCCCTGGACCCTAAACCGTCCCCGTCCCCTAACCCGAACCCTAGCCCGAACCCTAACCCTAACCCTTCCCCTGAGCCTGACCCTCACCCGTCCCCTAATCCTCACCCGTACGCTAACACTAACCCGCGCCCTCACACGTACGCTACCCCTAAAGCGTTGTCGTACCCTCCCCTGGACCCTAAACCATCCCCGTCCCCTAACCCTAACCCTAGCCCGAACCCTAACCCTAACCCTTCCCCGAGGCCTGACCCTTACCCGTCCCCTAATCCTAACCCGTACGCTAACACTAACCCGCGCCCTCACACGTACGCTCCCCCTAAAGCGTTGTCGTACCCTCCCCTGGACCCTAAACCGTCCCCGTCCCGTAACCCGAACCCTAGCCCGAACCCTAACCCTAACCCTTCCCCGAAGCCTGACCCTCACCCGTCCCCTAATCCTAACGCATACGCTAACACTAACCCGCGCCCTCACACGTACGCTCCCCCTAACGGGTTGTCGTACCCTCCCCTGGACCAAAACTGTCCCCGTCCCCTAACCCTAACCCTAGCCCGAACCATAACCCTAACCCTTCCCCGAAGCCTGACCCTCACCCGTCCCCTAATCCTCACCTGTACGCTAACACTAACCCGCGCCCTCACACGTACGCTCCCCCTAACGGGTTGTCGTACCCTCCCCTGGACCAAAACTGTCCCCGTCCCCTAACCCTAACCCTAGCCCGAACCCTAAACCTATACCCTCTCCGAAGCTTGACCCTCACCCGTCCCCTAATCCTAAACCGTACGATAACACTAACCCGCGCCCTCACGCGTACACTCCCCCTAAATCGTTGTCGTACCCTCCCCTGGCCCTTAAACCGTCCCCGTCCACTAACCCTAACCCTAGCCCAAACCCTAACCCTAACCCTTCCCCGAAGCCTGACCCTCACCCGGCCCCTAATCCTAACCCGTACGCTAACATGAAACCGCGCCCTCACACGTACGCTCCCCCTAAAGCGTTGTCGTACCATCCCCTGGACCCTAATCCGTCCCCGTCCCCTAACCCTAACCCTGGCCCGAACCCTAACCCTAACCCTTCCCCGAAGCCTGACCCTCACCCGTCCCCTAATCCTAACCCGTACGCTAACACTAACCCGCGCCCTCACACGTACGCTCCCCCTAAAGCGTTGTCGTACCCTCCCCTGGACCCTAAATCGTCCCCGTCCCCTAACCCGAACCCGAGCCCGAACCCTAACCCTAACCCTTCCCCTGAGCCTGACCCTCACCCGTCCCCTAATCCTCACCCGTACGCTAACACTAACCCGCGACCCCACACGTACGCTCCCCCTAAAGCGTTGTCGTACCCTCCCCTGGACCCTAAACCGTCCCCGTCCCCTAACCCTAACCCTAGCCCGAACCCTAACCCTATAACCTCTCCGAAGCCTGACCCTCACCCGGCCCCTAATCCTAAACCGTACGCTAACATGAACCCGCGCCCTCACACGTACGCTCCCCCTAAAGCGTTGTCGTGCCCTCCCCTGGACCCTAAACCGTCCCCGTCCCCTAACCCTAACCCTAACTGGAACCCTAACCCTAACCCTTCCCCGAAGCCTAACCCTCACCCGTCCCCTAATCCTCACCCTTATGCTAACACTAACCCGCGCCCTCACACGTACGCTCCCCCTAAATTATTGTCGTACCCTCCCCTGGACCCTAAACCGTCCCCATCCCCTAACCCTAACCCTAGCCCGAACCCTAACCCTAACCCACCCCCGAAGCCTGACCCGCACCCGTCCCCTAATCCTAACCTGTACGCTAACACTAACCCGCGCCCTCACACGTACGCTCCCTCAAAAGCGTTGTCGTACCCTCCCCTGGACCCTAAACCGTCCCCGTCCCCTAACCCTAACCCTAGCCCGAATCCTAACCCTAACCCTTCCCCGAAGGCTGACCCTCACCCGTACCCTAATCCTCACCCGTACGCTAACACTAACCCGCGCCCTCACACGTACGCTCCACCTAAAGCGTTGTTGTACCCTCCCCTGGACCCTAAACCGTACCCGTCCCCTAACCCTAACCATAGCCCAAACCCTAAACCTAATCCTTCCCCGAAGACTGACCCTCACCCGTCCCCTAATCCTCACCCTTACGCTAACACTTATCCACGCCCTCACACGTACGCTCCCCCTAAAGCGTTGTCGTACCCTCCCCTGGACCCTAAACCGTCCCCGTCCCCTAACCCTAACCCTAGCCCGAACCCTAACCCTAACCCTTCCCCGAAGCCTGAACCTCACCCGTCCTCTAATCCTAACGCGTACGCTAACACTAACCCGCGCCCTCACACGTACAATCCCCCTAAAGCGTTGTCGTACCCTCCCTGGACCCTAAACCGTCCCCGTCCCCTAACCCTAACCCTAGCCCGAACCCTAACCCTAACCCTTCCCCTGCGCCTGACCCTCACCCGTCCCCTAATCCTCACCCGTACGCTAACACTAACCTGCGCCCTCACACGTACGCTCCCCCTAAAGCGTTGTCGTACCCTCCCCTGGACCCTAAACCGTCCCCGTCCCCTAACCCTAACCCTAGCTCGAACCCTAACCCTAACCCTTCCCCGAAGCCTAACCCTCACCCGTCCCCTAATCCTCACCCTTACGCTAACACTAACCCGCGCCCTCACACGTACGCTCCCCCTAAATTGTTGTCGTACCCTCCCCTGGACCCTAAACCGTCCCCGTTCCCTAACCCTAACCCTAGCCCGAACCCTAACCCTAACCCTTCCCTGAAGCCTGACCCTCACCAGTCCCATAATCCTCACCCGTTCGCTAACACTAACCTGCGCCCTCACACGTACGCTCCCCCTAAAGCGTTGTCGTACCCTCCCCTGGACCCTAAACCGTCCCCGTCCCCTAACCCTAACCCTAGCCCGAACCCTAACCCTAACCCTTCCCCGAAGCCTGACCCTCACCCGTCCCCTAATCCTAAGCCGTACACTAACACTAACCCGCGCCCTCACACGTACGCTCCCCCTAAAGCGTTGTCGTACCCTCCCCTGGACCCTAAACCGTCCCCGTCACCTAACCCTAACCCTAGCCCGAACCCTAACCCTAACCCTTCCCCGAAGCCTGACCCTCACCCGTCCCCTAATCCTAACCTGTACGCTAACACTAACGTGCGCCCTCACATGTACGCTCCCCCTAAAGCGTTGTCTTACCCTCCCCTGGACCCTAAACCGTCCCCGTCCCCTAACCCTAACGCTAGCCCGAACCCTAACCTTAACCCTCCCCCGAAGCCTGACCCTCACCCGTCCCCTAATCCTAACCTGTACACTAACACTAACACGCGCCCTCACACGTACGCTCCCTCAAAAGCGTTGTCGTACCCTCCCCTGGACCCTAAACCGTCCCCGTCCCCTAACCCTAACCCTAGCCCGAACCCTAACCCTAACCCTTCCCCGAAGCCTGACCCTCACCCGTCCCCTAATCCTAACCCGTACGCTAACACTAGCACGCGACCTCACACGTACGCTCCCCCTAAAGCGTTGTCGTACCCTCCCCTGGACCCTAAACCGTCCCCGTCCCCTAACCCTAACCCTAGCCCGAACCCTAACCCTAACCCTTCCCCGAAGCCTGACCGTCACCCGTCCCCTAATCCTAACCCCTACGCTAACATGAACCCGCGCCCTCACACGTACGCTCCCCCTAAAGTGTTGTCGTACCCTCCCCTGGACCCTAAACCGACCCCGTCCCCTAACCCTAACCCTAGCCCGAACCCTAACCCTAACCCTTCCCCGAAGCCTGACCCTCACCGTCCCCTAATCCTAACCCGAACGCTAACACTAACCCACGCCCTCACACGTACGCTCCCCCTAAAGCGTTGTCGTACCCTCCGCTGGACCCTAAACCGTCCCGGTCCCCTAACCCTAACCCTAGCCCGAAACCTAACCCTAACCCTTCCCCGAAGCCTGACACTCACCCGTCCCCTAATCCTAACCCGTACGCTAACACTAACCCGCGACCTCACACGTACGCTCCCCCTAAAGCGTTGTTGTACCCACCCCTGGACCCTAAGCCGTCCCAGTCCCCTAACCCTAACCCTAGCCCGAACCCTAACCCTATACCCTCTCCGAAGCCTGACCCTCACCCGTCCCCTAATCCTAAACCGTACGATAACACAAACCCGCGCCCTCACGCGTACACTCCCCCTAAAGCGATTTCGTACCCTCCCCTGGCCCCTAAACCATCCCCGTCCGCTAACCCTAACCCTAGCCCGAACCCTAACCCTAACCCTAACCCTTCCCCGAAGCCTGACCCTCACCCGGCCCCTAATCCTAACCCGTACGCTAACATGAACCCGCGCCCTCACACGTACGCTCCCCCTAAAGCGTTGTCGTACCCTCCCCTGGACCCTAAACCGTCCCCGACCCCTAACCCTAACCCTAGCCCGAACCCTAACCCTAACACTTGCCCGAAACCTGACCCTCAACCGTCCCCTAATCCTAACCCGTACGCTAACACTAACCCGCGCCCTCACACGTACGCTCCCCCTAAAGCGTTGTCATACCCTCCCCTGGACCCTAAATCATCCCCGTCCCCTAACCCGAACCCTAGCCCGAACCCTAACCCTAACCCTTCCCCTGAGCCTGACCCTCACCCGTCCCCTAATCCTCACCCGTACGCTAACACTAACCCGCGCCCTCACACGTACGCTACCCCTAAAGCGTTGTCGTACCCTCCCCTGGACCCTAAACCATCCCCGTCCCCTAACCCTAACCCTAGCCCGAACCCTAACCCTAACCCTTCCCTGAGGCCTGACCCTCACCCGTCCCCTAATCCTAACCCGTACGCTTACACTAACCCGCGACCCCACACGTACGCTCCCCCTAAAGCGTTGTCGTACCCTCCCCTGGACCCTAAAGCATCCCCGTCCCCTAACCCTAACCCTAGCCCGAACCCTAAACCTATACCCTCTCCGAAGCCTGACCCTCACCCGTCCCCTAATCCTAAACCGTACGATAACACTAACCCGCGCCCTCACGCGTACACTCCCCCTAAATCGTTGTCGTACCCTCCCCTGGCCCTTAAACCGTCCCCATCCACTAACCCTAACCCTAGCCCAAACCCTAACCCTAACCCTTCCCCGAAGCCTGACCCTCACCCGGCCCCTAATCCTAACCCGTACGCTAACATGAAACCGCGCCCTCACACGTACGCTCCCCCTAAAGCGTTGTCGTACCATCCCCTGGACCCTAAACCGTCCCCGTCCCCTAACCCTAACCCTGGCCCGAACCCTAACCCTAACCCTTCCCCGAAGCCTGACCCTCACCCGTCGCCTAATCCTAACCCGTACCTCTAACACTAACCCGTGCCCTCACACGTACGCTCCCCCTAAAGCGTTGTCGTACCCTCCCCTGGACCCTAAATCGTCCCCGTCCCCTAACCCGAACACTAGCCCGAACCCTAACCCTAACCCTTCCCCTGAGCCTGACCCTCACCCGTCCCCTAATCCTCACCCGTACGCTAACACTAACCCGCGAGCCCACACGTACGCTCCCCCTAAAGCGTTGTCGTACCCTCCCCTGGACCCTAAACCGTCCCCGTCCCCTAACCCTAACCCTAGCCCGAACCCTAACCCTATACCCTCTCCGAAGCCTGACCCTCACCCGGCCCCTAATCCTAACCCGTACGCTAACATGAACCCGCGCCCTCACACGTACGCTACCCCTAAAGCGTTGTCGTACCATCCCCTGGACCCTAAACCGTCCCCGTCCCCTAACCCTAACCCTAGCCCGAACCCTAACCCTAACCCTTGCCCGAAGCCTGACCCTCACCCGGGCCCTAATCCTCAACCGTACGCTAACACTAACCCGCGCCCTCACAGGTACGCTCCCCCTAAAGCGTTGTCGTACCCTCCCCTGGACCCTAAACCGTCCCCGTCCCCTAACCCTAACCCTAGCTGGAACCCTAACCCTAACCCTTCCCTGAAGCCTAACCCTCAACCGTCCCCTAATCCTCACCCTTATGCTAACACTAACCCTCGCCCTCACACGTACGCTCCCCCTAAATTGTTGTTGTACACTCCCCTGGACCCTAAACCGTCCCCGTCCCCTAACCCTAACCCTAGCCCGAACCCTAACCCTAACCCACCCCCGAAGCCTGACCCGCACCCGTCCCCTAATCCTAACCTGTACGCTAACATTAACCCGCGCCCTCACACGTACGCACCCTCAAAAGCGTTGTCGTACCCTCCCCTGGACCCTAAACCGTCCCCGTCCCCTAACCCTAACCCTAGCCCGAATCCTAACCCTAACCCTTCCCCGAAGGCTGACCCTCACCCGTACCCTAATCCTCACCCGTACGCTAACACTAACCCGCGCCCTCACACGTACGCTCCCCCTAAAGCGTTGTCGTACCCTCCCCTGGACCCTAAACCGTACCCGTCCCCTAACCCTAACCATAGCCCAAACCCTAAACCTAATCCTTCCCTGAAGACTGACCCTCACCCGTCCCCTAATCCTCACACTTACGCTAACACTTACCCACGCCCTCACACGTACGCTCCCCCTAAAGCGTTGTCGTACCCTCCCCTGGACCCTAAACCGTCCCCGTCCCCTAACCCTAACCCTAGCCCGAACCCTAACCCTAACCCTTCCCCGAAGCCTGACCCTCACCCGTCCCCTAATCCTAACCCGAACGCTAACACTAACCCGCGCCCTCACACTTACGCTCCCCCTAAAGCATTGTCGTACCCTCCCCTGGACCCTAAACCGTCCCCGTCCCCTAACCCGAACCCTAGCCCGAACCCTAACCCTAACACTTCCCCGAAGCCTGACCCTCACCCGTCCCCTAATCCTAACCCATACGCTAACACTAACCCGCGCCCTCACACGTTCGCTCCCCCTAACGGGTTGTCGTACCCTCCCCTGGACCCTAAACCGTCCCCGTCCCCTAAACCTAACCCTAGCCCGAACCATAACCCTAACCCTTCCCCGAAGCCTGACCCTCACCCGTCCCCTAATCCTCACCCGTACGCTAACACTAACCCGCGCCCTCACACGTACGCTCCCCCTAAAGCGTTGTCGTACCCTCCCCTGGACCCTAAACCGTCCCCCTCCCCTAACCCGAACCCTAGCCCGAACCCTAACCCTAACCCTTCCCCGAAGCCTGACCCTCAACCGTCCCCTAATCCTAACCCATAGGCTAACACTAACCCGCGCCCTCACACGTACGCTCCCCCTAACGGCTTGTCGTACCCTCCCCTGGACCCTAAACCGTCCCCATCCCCTAACCCTAACCCCAGCCCGAACCCTAAACCTAACCCTTCCCCGAAGCCTGACCCTCACCCGTCCCCTAATCCTCACCCTTACGCTAACACTTACCCACGCCCACACACGTACGCTCCCCCTAAAGCGTTGTCGTACCCTCCCCTGGACCCTAAACCATCCCCGTCCCCTAACCCTAACCCTAGCCCGAACCATAACCCTAACCCTTCCCCGAAGCCTGACCCTCACCCGTCCCCTAATCCTCACCTGTACGCTAACACTAACCCGCGCCCTCACACGTACGCTCCCCCTAATGCATTGTCGTACCCTCCCCTGGACCCTAAACCGTCCCCGTCCACTAACCCGAACCCTAGCCCGAACCCTAACCCTAACCCTTCCCCTGAGCCTGACCCTCACCCGTCCCCTAATCCTCACCCGTACGCTAACACTAACCCGCGCCCTCACACGTACGCTACCCCTAAAGCGTTGTCGTACCCTCCCCTGGACCCTAAACCATCCCCGTCCCCTAACCCTAACCCTAGCCCGAACCCTAACCCTAACCCTTCCCCGAGGCCTGACCCTCACCCGTCCCCTAATCCTAACACGTACGCTAACACTAACCCGCGACCCCACACGTACGCTCCCCCTAAAGCGTTGTCGTACCCTCCCCTGGACCCTAAAGCATCCCCGTCCCCTAACCCTAACCCTAGCCCGAACCCTAAACCTATACCCTCTCCGAAGCCTGACCCTCACCCGTCCCCTAATCCTAAACCGTACGATAACACTAACCCGCGCCCTCACGCGTACACTCCCCCTAAATCGTTGTCGTACCCTCCCCTGGCCCTTAAACCGTCCCCGTCCACTAACCCTAACCCTAGCCCAAACCCTAACCCTAACCCTTCCCCGAAGCCTGACCCTCACCCGGCCCCTAATCCTAACCCGTACGCTAACATGAAACCGCGCCCTCACACGTACGCTCCCCCTAAAGCGTTGTCGTACCATCCCCTGGACCCTAATCCGTCCCCGTCCCCTAACCCTAACCCTGGCCCGAACCCTAACCCTAACCCTTCCCCGAAGCCTGACCCTCACCCGTCCCCTAATCCTAACCCGTACGCTAACACTAACCCGCGCCCTCACACGTACGCTCCCCCTAAAGCGTTGTCGTACCCTCCCCTGGACCCTAAATCGTCCCCGTCCCCTAACCCGAACCCGAGCCCGAACCCTAACCCTAACCCTTCCCCTGAGCCTGACCCTCACCCGTCCCCTAATCCTCACCCGTACGCTAACACTAACCCACGACCCCACACGTACGCTCCCCCTAAAGCGTTGTCGTACCCTCCCCTGGACCCTAAACCGTCCCCGTCCCCTAACCCTAACCCTAGCCCGAACCCTAACCCTATACCCTCTCCGAAGCCTGACCCTCACCCGGCCCCTAATCCTAACCCGTACGCTAACACTAACCCGCGCCCTCACACGTACGCTCCCCCTAAAGCGTTGTCGTACCATCCCCTGGACCCTAAACCGTCCCCGTCCCCTAACCCTAACCCTAGCCCGAACCCTAACCCTAACCCTTGCCCGAAGCCTGACCCTCACCCGGGCACTAATCCTCAACCGTACGCTAACACTAACCCGCGCCCTCACAGGTACGCTCCCCCTAAAGCGTTGTCGTACCCTCCCCTGGACCCTAAACCGTCCCCGTCCCCTAACCCTAACCCTAGCTGGAACCCTAACCCTAACCCTTCCCCGAAGCCTAACCCTCACCCGTCCCCTAATCCTCACCCTTATGCTAACACTAACCCGCGCCCTCACACGTACGCTCCCCCTAAATTATTGTCGTACCCTCCCCTGGACCCTAAACCGTCCCCATCCCCTAACCCTAACCCTAGTCCGAACCCTAACCCTAACCCACCCCCGAAGCCTGACCCGCACCCGTCCCCTAATCCTAACCTGTACGCTAACACTAACCCGCGCGCTCACACGTACGATCCCCCTAAAGCGTTGTCGTACCCTCCCTGGACCCTAAACCGTCCCCGTCCCCTAACCCTAACCCTAGCCCGAACCCTAACCCTAACCCTTCCCCTGCGCCTGACCCTCACCCGTCCCCTAATCCTCACCCGTACGCTAACACTAACCTGCGCCCTCACACGTACGCTCCCCCTAAAGTGTTGTCGTACCCTCCCCTGGACCCTAAACCTTCCCCGTCCCCTAAACCTAACCCTAGCTCGAACCCTAACCCTAACCCTTCCCCGAAGCCTAACCCTCACCCGTCCCCTAATCCTCACCCTTATGCTAACACTAACCCGCGCCCTCACACGTACGCTCCCCCTAAATTGTTGTCGTACCCTCCCCTGGACCCTAAACCGTCCCCGTCCCCTAACCCTAACCCTAGCCCGAACCCTAGCCCGAACCCTTCCCTGAAGCCTGACCCTCACCAGTCCCATAATCCTCACCCGTTCGCTAACACTAACCTGCGCCCTCACACGTACGCTACCCCTAAAGCGTTGTCGTACCCTCCCCTGGACCCTAAACCGTCCCCGTCCCCTAACCCTAACCCTAGCCCGAACCCTAACCCTAACCCTTCCCCGAAGCCTGACCCTCACCCGTCCCCTAATCCTAAGCCGTACACTAACACTAACCCGCGCCCTCACACGTACGCTCCCCCTAAAGCGTTGTCGTACCCTCCCCTGGACCCTAAACCGTCCCCGTCACCTAACCCTAACCCTAGCCCGAACCCTAACCCTAACCCTTCCCCGAAGCCTGACCCTCACCCGTCCCCTAATCCTAACCTGTACGCTAACACTAACGTGCGCCCTCACATGTACGCTCCCCCTAAAGCGTTGTCTTACCCTCCCCTGGACCCTAAACCGTCCCCGTCCCCTAACCCTAACGCTAGCCCGAACCCTAACCTGAACCCTCCCCCGAAGCCTGACCCTCAACCGTCCCCTAATCCTAACCTGTACACTAACACTAACACGCGCCCTCACACGTACGCTCCCTCAAAAGCGTTGTCGTACCCTCCCCTGGACCCTAAACCGTCCCCGTCCCCTAACCCTAACCCTAGCCCGAACCCTAACCCTAACCCTTCCCCGAAGCGTGACCCTCACCCGTCCCCTAATCCTAACCCGTACACTAACACTAGCACGCGACCTCACACGTACGCTCCCCCTAAAGCGTTGTCGTACCCTCCCCTGGACCCTAAACCGTCCCCGTCCCCTAACCCTAACCCTAGCCCGAACCCTAACCCTATACCCTCTCCGAAGCCTGACCCTCACCCGTCCCCTAATCCTAAAACGTACGATAACACAAACCCGCGCCCTCACGCGTACACTCCCCCTAAAGCGATTTCGTACCCTCCCCTGGCCCCTAAACCATCCCCGTCCGCCAACCCTAACCCTAGCCCGAACCCTAACCCTAACCCTTCCCCGAAGCCTGACCCTCACCCGGCCCCTAATCCTAACCCGTACGCTAACATGAAACCGCGCCCTCACACGTACGCTCCCCCTAAAGCGTTGTCGTACCATCCCCTGGACCCTAAACCGTCCCCGTCCCCTAACCCTAACCCTGGCCCGAACCCTAACCCTAACCCTTCCCCGAAGCCTGACCCTCACCCGTCCCCTAATCCTAACCCGTACGCTAACACTAACCCGCGCCCTCACACGTACGCTCCCCCTAAAGCGTTGTCGTACCCTCCCCTGGACCCTAAATCGTCCCCGTCCCGTAACCCGAACCCTAGCCCGAACCCTAACCCTAACCCTTCCCCTGAGCCTGACCCTCACCCGTCCCCTAATCCTCACCCGTACGCTAACACTAACCCGCGACCCCACACGTACGCTCCCCCTAAAGCGTTGTCGTACCCTCCCCTGGACCCTAAACCGTCCCCGTCCCCTAACCCTAACCCTAGCCCGAACTATAACCCTATACCCTCTCCGAAGCCTGACCCTCACCCGGCCCCTAATCCTAACCCGTACGCTAACATGAACCCGCGCCCTCACACGTACGCTCCCCCTAAAGCGTTGTCGTACCATCCCCTGGACCCTAAATCGTCCCCGTCCCTTAACCCTAACCCTAGCCCGAACCCTAACCCTAACCCTTGCCCGAAGCCTGACCCTCACCCGGGCCCTAATCCTCAACCGTACGCTAACACTAACCCGCGCCCTCACAGGTACGCTCCCCCTAAAGCGTTGTCGTACCCTCCCCTGGACCCTAAACCGTCCCCGTCCCCTAACCCGAACCCTAACCCGAACCCTAACCCTAACCCTTCCCCGAAGCCTGACCCTCACACGTCCCATAATCCTGACCCATAGGCTAACACTAACCCGCGCCCTCACACGTACGCTCCCCCTAATGGATTGTCATACCCTCCCCTGGACCCTAAACCGTCCCCGTCCCCTAACCCGAACCCTAGTCCGAATCCTAAACCTAACCCTTCCCCGAAGCCTGACCCTCACCCGGCCCCTAATCCTAACCCGTACGCTAACATGAAACCGCGCCCTCACACGTACGCTCCCCCCAAATCGTTGTCGTACCATCCCCTGGACCCTAAACCGTCCCCGTCCCCTAACCCGTCCCCGTCCCCTAACCCTAACCCTGGCCCGAACCCTAACCCTAACCCTTCCCCGAAGCCTGACCCTCACCCGTCCCCTAATCCTAACCCGTACGCTAACACTAACCCGCGCCCTCACACGTACGCTCCCCCTAAAGCGTTGTCGTACCCTACCCTGGACCCTAAATCGTCCCCATCCCCTAACCCGAACCCTAGCCCGAACCCTAACCCTAACCCTTCCCCTGAGCCTGACCCTCACCCGTCCCCTAATCCTCACCCGTACGCTAACACTAACCCGCGCCCTCACACGTACGCTCCCCCTAAAGTGTTGTCGTACCCTCCCCTGGACCCTAAACCGTCCCCGTCCCCTAAACCTAACCCTAGCCCGAACCATAACCCTAACCCTTCCCCGAAGCCTGACCCTCACCCGTCCCCTAATCCTCACCCGTACGCTAACACTAACCCGCGCCCTCACACGTACGCTCCCCCTAAAGCGTTGTCGTACCCTCCCCTGGACCCTAAACCGTCCCCGTCCCCTAACCCTAACCATAGCTCGAACCCTAACCCTAACCCTTCCCCGAAGCCTGACCCTCACCCGTCCCCTAATCCTAAGCCGTACGCTAACACTAACCCGCGCCATCACGCATACGCTCGACGTAAACCGTTGTCGTACCCTCCCCTGGACCCTAAACCATCCCTGTCCCCTAACACTAACCCTAGCCCGAACCCTAACCCTAACCCTTCCCCGAAGCCTGACCCTCACCCGTCCCCTAATCCTAAGCCGTACGCTAACTCTAACCCGCGCCCTCACACCTACGCTCCCCCTAAAGCGTTGTCGTACCCTCCCCTGGACCCTAAACCGTCCCCATCCCCTAACCCTAACCCTAGCCCGAACTCTAACCCTAACCCTTCCAGAAGCCTGACCCTCACCCGTCCCCTAATCCTAAGCCGTACGCTAACACTAACCCGCGCCCTCACACGTACGCTCCCCCTAAAGCGTTGTCGTACCCTCCCCTGGACACTAAACCGTCCCCATCCCCTAACCCTAACCCTAGGCCGAACCTTAACACTAACACTTCCCCGAAGCCTGACCCTCACCCGTCCCCTAATCCTCACCCGTACGCTAACACTAACCCGCGCCCTCACACGTACGCTCCCCCTAAAGCGTTGTCATACCCTCCCTTGGACCCTAAACCGTCCCCGTCCCCTAACCCTAACCCTAGCCCGAACCCTAACCCTAACCCTTCCCTGAAGCCTGACCCTCACCCTTCCCCTAATCCTCACCCGTACGCTAACACTAACCCGCGCCCTCACACGTATGCTCCCCGTAAAGCGTTGTCGTACCCTCCCCTGGACCCTAAACCGTCCCCGTCCCCTAACGCTAACCCTAGCCCGAACTCTAACACTATACCCTGTCCGAAGCCTGACCCTCACCCGTCCCCTAATCCTAAACCGTACGATAACACTAACCCACGCCCTCACCCGTACACTCCCCCTAAAGCGTTGTCGTACCCTCCCCTGGACCCTAAACCGTCCCCGTCCCCTAACCCTAACCCTAGCCCGAACCCTAACCCTAACCCTTCCCCGAAGCCTGACCCTCACCCGTCCCCTAATCCTAAACCGTACGCTAACATGAACCCGTGCCCTCACACGTACGCTCCCCCTAAAGCGTTGTCGTACCATCCCCTGGACCCTAAACCGTCCCCGTCCCCTAACCCTAACCCTAGCCCGAACCCTAACGTTAACCCTTCCCCGAAGCCTGACCCTCACCAGTCCCCTAATCCTAACCCGAACGCTAACACTAACCCGCGCCCTCACACTTACGCTCCCCCTAAAGCATTGTCGTACCCTCCCCTGGACCCTAAACCCTCCCCGTCCCCTAACCCGAACCCTAGCCCGAACCCTAACCCTAAAACTTCCCCGAAGCCTGACCCTCACCCGTCCCCTAATCCTAACCCATACGCTAACACTAACCCGCGCCCTCACACGTTCGCTCCCCCTAACGGGTTGTCGTACCCTCCCCTGGACCCTAAACCGTCCCCGTCCCCTAAACCTAACCCTAGCCCGAACCATAACCCTAACCCTTCCCCGAAGCCTGACCCTCACGCGTCCCCTAATCCTCACCCGTACGCTAACACTAACCCGCGCCCTCACACGTACGCTCCCCCTAAAGCGTTGTCGTACCCTCCCCTGGACCCTAAACCGTCCCCGTCCCCTAACCCTAACCATAGCTCGAACCCTAACCCTAACCCTTCCCCGAAGCCTGACCCTCACCCGTCCCCTAATCCTAACACGTACGCTAACACTAAACCGCGCCCTCACACGTACGCTCCCCCTAAAGTGTTGCCGTACCCTCCCCTGGACCCTAAACCGTCCCCGTCCCCTAACCCTAACCCTAGCCCGAACCCTAACCCTAACCCTTCCCCGAAGCCTGACCCTCACCCGTCCGCTAATCCTAACCCGTACGCTAACACTAACCCGCGCCCTCACACGTACGATCCCCCTAAAGCGTTGTCGTACCCTCCCTGGACCCTAAACCGTCCCCGTCCCCTAACCCTAACCCTAGCCCGAACCCTAACCCTAACCCTTCCCCTGAGCCTGACCCTCACCCGTCCCCTAATCCTCACCCGTACGCTAACACTAACCTGCGCCCTCACACGTACGCTCCCCCTAAAGCGTTGTCGTACCCTCCCCTGGACCCTAAACCGTCCCCGTCCCCTAACCCTAACCCTAGCCCGAACCCTAACCCTAACCCTTCCCCGAAGCCTGACCCTCACCCGTCCCTTAATCCTAACCCGTACGCGAACACTAACCCGCGCCCTCACACGTACGCTCCCCCTAAATCGTTGTCGTACCCTCACCTGGACCCTAAACCGTCCCCATCCCCTAACCCTAACCCTAGCCCGAATCCTAACCCTAACCCTTCCCCGAAGGCTGACCCTCACCCGTACCCTAATCCTCACCCGTACGTTAACAGTAACCCGCGCCCTCACACGTACGCTCCCCCTAAAGCGTTGTCGTACCCTCCCCTGGACCCTAAACCGTCCCCGTCCCCTAACCCTAACCCTAGCCCGAAACCTAACCCTAACCCTTCCCCGAAGCCTGACCCTCACCCGTCCACTAATCCTAACCCGTACGCTAACACTAACCCGCGCCCTCACACGTATGCTCCCCCTAAAGCGTTGTCGTACCCTCCCCTGGACCCTAAACCGTCCCCGTCCCTTAACCCTAACCCTAGCCCGAACGCTAACCCTAACCCTTCCCCTGAGCCTGACACTCACCCTTCCCCTAAACCTCACCCGTACGCTAACACTAACCCGCGCCCTCACATGTACGCTCCCCCTAAAGCGTTGTCGTACCCTCCCCTGGATCCTAAACCGTCCCCGTCCCCTAACCCTAACCCTAGCCCGAACCCTAAACCTAACCCTTCCCCGAAGCCTGACCCTCACCCGTCCCCTAATCCTAACCCGTACGCTAACACTAACCCGCGACCTCACACGTACGCTCCCCCTAAAGCGTTGTCGTACCCTCCCCTGGACCCTAAACCGTCCCCGTCCCCTAACCCTAACCCTAGCCCGAACCCTAACCCTATACCCTCTCCGAAGCCTGACCCTCACCCGTCCCCTAATCCTAAACCGTACTATAACACTAACCCGCGCCCTCACGCGTACACTCCCCCTAAAGCGTTGTCGTACCCTACCCTGGCCCCTAAACCGTCCCCGTCCACTAACCCTAACCCTAGCCCGAACCCTAACCCTAAACCTTCCCCGAAGCCAGACCCTCACCCGTCCACTAATCCTAACCCGTACGCTAACACTAACCCGCGCCCTCACACGTACGCTCCCCCTAAAGCGTTGTCGTACCCTCCCCTGGACCCTAAACCGTCCCCGTCCCCTAACCCTAACCCTAGCCCGAACCCTAACCCTAACCCTTCCCTGAAGCCTGACCCTCACCCGTCCGCTAATCCTAACCCGTCCGCTAACACTAACCCGCGCCCTCACACGTACGATCCCCCTAAAGCGTTGTCGTACCCTCCCTGGACCCTAAACCGTCCCCGTCCCCTAACCCTAACCCTAGCCCGAACCCTAACCCTAACACTTCCCCTGAGCCTGACCCTCACCCGTCCCCTAATCCTCACACGTACGCTAACACTAACCTGCGCCCTCACACGTACGCTCCCCCTAAAGCGTTGTCGTACCCTCCCCTGGACCCTAAACCGTCCCCGTCCCCTAACCCTAACCCTAGCCAGATCCCTAACCCTAACCCTTCCCTGAAGCCTGACCCTCACCCGTCCCCTAATCCTAAGCCGTACGCTACACTAACACGTGCCGTCACACGTACGCTCCCCCTAAAGCGTTGTCGTACCCTCCCCTGGACCCTAAACCGTCCAGGGCCCCTAACACTAACCCTAGCCTGAAGCCTAACCCTAACCCTTCCCCGAAGCCTGACCCTCACCCGTCCCCTAATCCTAAGCCGTACGCTAACTCTTACCCGCGTCCTCACACCTACGCTCCCCCTAAAGCGTTGTCGTACCCTCCCCTGGACCCTAAACCGTCCCCGTCCCCTAACCCTAACCCTAGCCCGAACCCTAACCCTAAACCTTCCCCGAAGCCTGACCCTCACCCGTCCCCTAATCCTAAGCCGTACGCTAACACTAACCCGCGCCATCACGCGTACGCTCGACGTAAACCGTTGTCGTACCCTCCCCTGGACCCTAAACCATCCCTGTCCCCTAACACTAACCCTAGCCCGAACCCTAACCCTAACCCTTCCCCGAAGCCTGACCCTCACCCGTCCCCTAATCCTAAGCTGTACGCTAACTCTAACCCACGCCCTCACACCTACGCTCCCCCTAAAGCGTTGTCGTACCCTCCCCTGGACCCTAAACCGTCCCCGTCCCCTAACCCTAACCCTAGCCCGAACTCTAACCCTAACCCTTCCAGAAGCCTGACCCTCACCCGTCCCCTAATCCTAACCCGTACGCTAACACTAACCCGCGCCCTCACACGTACGCTCCCCCTAAAGCGTTGTCGTACCCTCCCCTGGACACTAAACCGTCCCCATCCCCTAACCCTAATCCTAGGCCGAACCCTAACACTAACACTTCCCCGAAGCCTGACCCTCACCCGTCCCCTAATCCTCACCCGTACGCTAACACTAACCCGCGCCCTCACACGTACGCTCCCCCTAAAGCGTTGTCATACCCTCCCTTGGACCCTAAACCGTCCCCGTCCCCTAACCCTAACCCTAGCCCGAACCCTAACCCTAACACTTCCCTGAAGCCTGACCCTCACCCTTCCCCTAATCCTCACCCGTACGCTAACACTAACCCGCGCCCTCACACGTACGCTCCCCCTAAAGCGTTGTCGTACCCTCCCCTGGACCCTAAACCGTCCCCGTCCCCTAACGCTAACCCTAGCCCGAACTCTAACACTATACCCTGTCCGAAGCCTGACCCTCACCCGTCCCCTAATCCTAAACCGTACGATAACAGTAACCCACGCCCTCACGCGTACACTCCCCCTAAAGCGTTGTCGTACCCTCCCCTGGACCCTAAACCGTCCCCGTCCCCTAACCCTAACCCTAGCCCGAACCCTAACCCTAACCCTTCCCCGAAGCCTGACCCTCACCCGTCCCCTAATCCTAAACCGTACGCTAACATGAACCTGTGCCCTCACACGTACGCTCCCCCTAAAGCGTTGTCGTACCATCCCCTGGACCCTAAACCGTCCCCGTCCCCTAACCCTAACCCTAGCCCGAACCCTAACCCTAACCCTTCCCCGAAGCCTGACCCTCACCCGTCCCCTAATCCTAACCCGTACGCTAACACTAACCCGCGCCCTCACACGTACGCTCCCCCTAAAGCGTTGTCGTACCCTCCCCTGGACCCTAAACCGTCCCCGTCCCCTAACCCTAACCCTAACCCGAACCCTAACCCTAACACTTCCCCGAAGCCTGACCCTCACCCGTCCCCTAATCCTGACCCATAGGCTAACACTAACCCGCGCCCTCACACGTACGCTCCCCCTAAAGCGTTGTCGTACCCTCCCCTGGACCCTAAACCGTACCCGTCCCCTAACCCTAACCCTAGCCCAAACCCTAAACCTAATCCTTCCCCGAAGACTGACCCTCACCCGTCCCCTAATCCTCACCCTTACGCTAACACTTACCCACGCCCTCACACGTACGCTCCCCCTAAAGCGTTGTCGTACCCTCCCCTGGACCCTAAACCGTCCCCGTCCCCTAACCCTAACCCTAGCCCGAACCCTAACCCTAACCCTTCCCCGAAGCCTGACCCTCACCCGTCCCCTAATCCTAACCCGAACGCTAACACTAACCCGCGCCCTCACACTTACGCTCCCCCTAAAGCATTGTCGTACCCTCCCCTGGACCCTAAACCCTCCCCGTCCCCTAACCCGAACCCTAGCCCGAACCCTAACCCTAAACCTTCCCCGAAGCCAGACCCTCACCCGTCCACTAATCCTAACCCGTACGCTAACACTAACCCGCGCCCTCACACGTACGCTCCCCCTAAAGCGTTGTCGTATCCTCCCCTGGACCCTAAACCGTCCCCGTCCCTTAACCCTAACCCTAGCCCGAACGCTAACCCTAACCCTTCCCCGAAGCCTGACCCTCACCCGGCCCATAATCCTAACCCGTACGCTAACATGAACCCGCGCCCTCACACGTACGCTCCCCCTAAAGCGTTGTCGTACCATCCCCTGGACCCTAAACCGTCCCCGTCCCCTAACCCTAACCCTAGCCCGAACCCTAACCCTAACCCTTCCCGGAAGCCTGACCCTCACCCGGCCCCTAATCCTAACCCGTACACTAACACTAACCCGCGCCCTCACTCGTACGCTCCCCCTAAAGCGTTGTCGTACCCTCCCCTGGACCTTAAACCGTCCCCGTCCCCTAACCCTAACCCTAGCTCGAACCCTAACCCTAACCCTTCCCCGAAGCCTAACCCTCACCCGTCCCCTAATCCTCACCCTTATGCTAAAACTAACCCGCGCCCTCACACGTACGCTCCCCATAAACTGTTGTCGTACCCTCCCCTGGACCCTAAACCGTCCCCGTCCCCTAACCCTAAACCTAACCCGAACCCTAACACTAACCCTTCCCCGAAGCCTGACCCTCACCCGTCCCTTAATCCTAACCCGTACGCGAACACTAACCCGTGCCCTCACACGTATGCTCCCCCTAATTCGTTGTCGTACCCTCACCTCGACCCTAAACCGTCCCCGTCCCCTAACCCTAACCCTAGCCCGAATCCAAACCCTAACCCTTCCCCGATGGCTGACCCTCACCCGTACCCTAATCCTCACCCGTACGCTAACACTAACCCGCGCCCTCACACATACGCTCCCCCTAAAGCGTTGTCGTACCCTCCCCTGGACCCTAAACCGTCCCCGTCCCCTAACCCTAACCATAGCTCGAACCCTAACCCTAACCCTTCCCCGAAGCCTGACCGTCACCCGTCCCCTAATCCTCACCCGTACGCTAACACTAACCCGCGCCCTCACACGTACACTCCCCCTAAAGCGTTGTCGTACCCTCCCCTGGACCCTAAACCGTCCCCGTCCCCTAACCCTAACCCTAGACCGAACCCTAACCCTAACCCTTCCCCGAAGCCTGACCCTCACCAGTCCCCTAATCCTAACCCGTACGCTAACACTAACCCGCGACCTCACACGTACGCTCCCCCTAAAGAGTTGTTGTACCCTCCCCTGGACCCTAAGCCGTCCCCGTCCCCTAAACCTAACCCTAGCCCGAACCCTAACCCTATACCCTCTCCGAAGCCTGACCCTCACCCGTCCCCTAATCCTAAACCGTACGATAACACAAAACCGCGCCCTCACGCGTACACTCCCCCTAAAGCGTTGTCGTACCCTCCCCTGGCCCCTAAACCGTCCCCATCCGCTAACCCTAACCCTAGCCCGAACCCTAACCTTAACCCTTCCCCGAAGCCTGACCCTCACCCGGCCCCTAATGCTAACCCGTACGCTAACATGAACCCGCGCCCTCACACGTACGCTCCCCCTAAAGCGTTGTCGTACCCTCCCCTGGACCCTAAACCGTCCCCGTCCCCTAACGCTAACCCTAGCCCGAACTCTAACACTATACCCTGTCCGAAGCCTGACCCTCACCCGTCCCCTAATCCTAAACCGTACGATAACACTAACCCACGCCCTCACGCGTACACTCCCCCTAAAGCGTTGTCGTACCCTCCCCTGGACCCTAAACCGTCCCCGTCCCCTAACCCTAACCCTAGCCCGAACCCTAACCCTAACCCTTCCCCGAAGCCTGACCCTCACCCGTCCCCTAATCCTAAACCGTACGCTAACATGAACCTGTGCCCTCACACGTACGCTCCCCCTAAAGCGTTGTCGTACCATCCCCTGGACCCTAAACCGTCCCCGTCCCCTAACCCTAACCCTAGCCCGAACCCTAACCCTAACCCTTCCCCGAAGCCTGACCCTCACCCGTCCCCTAATCCTAACCCGTACGCTAACACTAACCCGCGCCCTCACACGTACGCTCCCCCTAAAGCGTTGTCGTACCCTCCCCTGGACCCTAAACCGTCCCCGTCCCCTAACCCTAACCCTAACCCGAACCCTAACCCTAACACTTCCCCGAAGCCTGACCCTCACCCGTCCCCTAATCCTGACCCATAGGCTAACACTAACCCGCGCCCTCACACGTACGCTCCCCCTAAAGCGTTGTCGTACCCTCCCCTGGACCCTAAACCGTACCCGTCCCCTAACCCTAACCCTAGCCCAAACCCTAAACCTAATCCTTCCCCGAAGACTGACCCTCACCCGTCCCCTAATCCTCACCCTTACGCTAACACTTACCCACGCCCTCACACGTACGCTCCCCCTAAAGCGTTGTCGTACCCTCCCCTGGACCCTAAACCGTCCCCGTCCCCTAACCCTAACCCTAGCCCGAACCCTAACCCTAACCCTTCCCCGAAGCCTGACCCTCACCCGTCCCCTAATCCTAACCCGAACGCTAACACTAACCCGCGCCCTCACACTTACGCTCCCCCTAAAGCATTGTCGTACCCTCCCCTGGACCCTAAACCCTCCCCGTCCCCTAACCCGAACCCTAGCCCGAACCCTAACCCTAAACCTTCCCCGAAGCCAGACCCTCACCCGTCCACTAATCCTAACCCGTACGCTAACACTAACCCGCGCCCTCACACGTACGCTCCCCCTAAAGCGTTGTCGTACCCTCCCCTGGACCCTAAACCGTCCCCGTCCCTTAACCCTAACCCTAGCCCGAACGCTAACCCTAACCCTTCCCCGAAGCCTGACCCTCACCCGGCCCATAATCCTAACCCGTACGCTAACATGAACCCGCGCCCTCACACGTACGCTCCCCCTAAAGCGTTGTCGTACCATCCCCTGGACCCTAAACCGTCCCCGTCCCCTAACCCTAACCCTAGCCCGAACCCTAACCCTAACCCTTCCCGGAAGCCTGACCCTCACCCGGCCCCTAATCCTAACCCGTACACTAACACTAACCCGCGCCCTCACTCGTACGCTCCCCCTAAAGCGTTGTCGTACCCTCCCCTGGACCTTAAACCGTCCCCGTCCCCTAACCCTAACCCTAGCTCGAACCCTAACCCTAACCCTTCCCCGAAGCCTAACCCTCACCCGTCCCCTAATCCTCACCCTTATGCTAAAACTAACCCGCGCCCTCACACGTACGCTCCCCATAAACTGTTGTCGTACCCTCCCCTGGACCCTAAACCGTCCCCGTCCCCTAACCCTAAACCTAACCCGAACCCTAACACTAACCCTTCCCCGAAGCCTGACCCTCACCCGTCCCTTAATCCTAACCCGTACGCGAACACTAACCCGTGCCCTCACACGTATGCTCCCCCTAATTCGTTGTCGTACCCTCACCTCGACCCTAAACCGTCCCCGTCCCCTAACCCTAACCCTAGCCCGAATCCAAACCCTAACCCTTCCCCGATGGCTGACCCTCACCCGTACCCTAATCCTCACCCGTACGCTAACACTAACCCGCGCCCTCACACATACGCTCCCCCTAAAGCGTTGTCGTACCCTCCCCTGGACCCTAAACCGTCCCCGTCCCCTAACCCTAACCATAGCTCGAACCCTAACCCTAACCCTTCCCCGAAGCCTGACCCTCACCCGTCCCCTAATCCTCACCCGTACGCTAACACTAACCCGCGCCCTCACACGTACGCTCCCCCTAAAGCGTTGTCGTACCCTCCCCTGGACCCTAAACCGTCCCCGTCCCCTAACCCTAACCCTAGACCGAACCCTAACCCTAACCCTTCCCCGAAGCCTGACCCTCAACAGTCCCCTAATCCTAACCCGTACGCTAACACTAACCCGCGACCTCACACGTACGCTCCCCCTAAAGAGTTGTTGTACCCTCCCCTGGACCCTAAGCCGTCCCCGTCCCCTAAACCTAACCCTAGCCCGAACCCTAACCCTATACCCTCTCCGAAGCCTGACCCTCACCCGTCCCCTAATCCTAAACCGTACGATAACACAAAACCGCGCCCTCACGCGTACACTCCCCCTAAAGCGTTGTCGTACCCTCCCCTGGCCCCTAAACCGTCCCCATCCGCTAACCCTAACCCTAGCCCGAACCCTAACCTTAACCCTTCCCCGAAGCCTGACCCTCACCCGGCCCCTAATGCTAACCCGTACGCTAACATGAACCCGCGCCCTCACACGTACGCTCCCCCTAAAGCGTTGTCGTACCCTCCCCTGGACCCTAAACCGTCCCCGTCCCCTAACCCTAACCCTAGCTGGAACCCTAACCCTAACCCTTCCCCGAAGCCTAACCCTCACCCGTTCCCTAATCCTCACCCTTATGCTAACACTAACCCGCGCCCTCACACGTACGCTCCCCCTAAATTGTTGTCGTACCCTCCCCTGGACCCTAAACCGTCCCCGTCCCCTAACCCTAACCCTAGCCCGAACCCTAACCCTAACCCACCCCCGAAGCCTGACCCGCACCCGTCCCCTAATCCTAACCTGTACGCTAACACTAACCCGCGCCCTCACACGTACGCTCCCTCAAAAGCGTTGTCGTACCCTCCCCTGGACCCTAAACCGTCCCCGTCCCCTAACCCTAACCCTAGCCCGAATCCTAACCCTAACCCTTCCCCGAAGGCTGACCCTCACCCGTACCCTAATCCTCACCCGTACGCTAACACTAACCCGCGCCCTCACACGTACGCTCCCCCTAAAGCGTTGTCGTACCCTCCCCTGGACCCTAAACCGTACCCGTCCCCTAACCCTAACCCTAGCCCAAACCCTAAACCTAATCCTTCCCCGAAGACTGACCCTCACCCGTCCCCTAATCCTCACCCTTACGCTAACACTTACCCACGCCCTCACACGTACGCTCCCCCTAAAGCGTTGTCGTACCCTCCCCTGGACCCTAAACCGTCGCCGTCCCCTAACCCTAACCCTAGCCCGAACCCTAACCCTAGCCCTTCCCCGAAGCCTGACCCTCACCCGTCCCCTAATCCTAACCCGAACGCTAACACTAACCCGCGCCCTCACACTTACGCTCCCCCTAAAGCATTGTCGTACACTCCCCTGGACCGTAAACCGTCCCCGTCCCCTAACCCGAACCCTAGCCCGAACCCTAACCCTAACACTTCCCCGAAGCCTGACCCTCACCCGTCCCCTAATCCTAACCCATACGCTAACACTAACCCGCGCCCTCACACGTTCGCTCCCCCTAACGGGTTGTCGTACCCTCCCCTGGACCCTAAACCGTCCCCGTCCCCTAAACCAAACCCTAGCCCGAACCATAACCCTAACCCTTCCCCGAAGCCTGACCCTCACCCGTCCCCTAATCCTCACCCGTACGCTAACACTAACCCGCGCCCTCACACGTACGCTCCCCCTAAAGCGTTGTCGTACCCTCCCCTGGACCCTAAACCGTCCCCGTCCCCTAACCCTAACTATAGCTCGAACCCTAACCCTAACCCTTCCCCGAAGCCTGACCCTCACCCGTCCCCAATCCTAACACGTACGCTAACACTAAACCGCGCCCTCACACGTACGCTCCCCCTAAAGTGTTGCCATACCCTCCCCTGGACCCTAAACCGTCCCCGTCCCCTAACCCTAACCCTAGCCCGAACCCTAATCCTAACCCTTCCCTGAAGCCTGACCCTCACCCGTCCGCTAATCCTAACCCGTCCGCTAACACTAACCCGCGCCCTCACACGTACGATCCCCCTAAAGCGTTGTCGTACCCTCCCTGGACCCTAAACCGTCCCCGTCCCCTAACCCTAACCCTAGCCCGAACCCTAACCCTAACCCTTCCCCTGAGCCTGACCCTCACCCGTCCCCTAATCCTCACACGTACGCTAACACTAACCTGCGCCCTCACACGTACGCTCCCCCTAAAGCGTTGTCGTACCCTCCCCTGGACCCTAAACCGTCCCCGTCCCCTAACCCTAACCCTAGCCAGATCCCTAACCCTAACCCTTCCCTGAAGCCTGACACTCACCCGTCCCCTAATCCTAAGCCGTACGCTACACTAACACGTGCCGTCACACGTACGCTCCCCCTAAAGCGTTGTCGTTCCCTCCCCTGGACCCTAAACCGTCCAGGGCCCCTAACACTAACCCTAGCCTGAAGCCTAACCCTAACCCTTCCCCGAAGCCTGACCCTCACCCGTCCCCTAATCCTAAGCCGTACGCTAACTCTTAGCCGCGTCCTCACACCTACGCTCCCCCTAAAGCGTTGTCGTACCCTCCCCTGGACCCTAAACCGTCCCCGTCCCCTAACCCTAACCCTAGCCCGAACCCTAACCCTAAACCTTCCCCGAAGCCTGACCCTCACCCGTCCCCTAATCCTAAGCCGTACGCTAACACTAACCCGCGCCATCACGCGTACGCTCGACGTAAACCGTTGTCGTACCCTCCCCTGGACCCTAAACCATCCCTGTCCCCTAACACTAACCCTAGCCCGAACCCTAACCCTAACCCTTCCCCGAAGCCTGACCCTCACCCGTCCCCTAATCCTAAGCTGTACGCTAACTCTAACCCGCGCCCTCACACCTACGCTTCCCCTAAAGCGTTGTCGTACCCTCCCCTGGACCCTAAACCGTCCCCGTCCCCTAACCCTAACCCTAGCCCGAACTCTAACCCTAACCCTTCCAGAAGCCTGACCCTCACCCGTCCCCTAATCCTAACCCATACGCTAACACTAACCCGCGCCCTCACACGTACGCTCCCCCTAAAGCGTTGTCGTACCCTCCCCTGGACCCTAAACCGTCCCCGTCCCCTAACGCTAACCCTAGCCCGAACTCTAACACTATACCCTGTCCGAAGCCTGACCCTCACCCGTCCCCTAATCCTAAACCGTACGATAACACTAACCCACGCCCTCACGCGTACACTCCCCCTAAAGCGTTGTCGTACCCTCCCCTGGACCCTAAACCGTCCCCGTCCCCTAACCCTAACCCTAGCTCGAACCCTAACCCTAACCCTTCCCCGAAGCCTAACCCTCACCCGTCCCCTAATCCTCACCCTTATGCTAAAACTAACCCGCGCCCTCACACGTACGCTCCCCCTAAATTGTTGTCGTACCCTCCCCTGGACCCTAAACCGTCCGCGTCCCCTAACCCTAACCCTAACCCGAACCCTAAACCTAACCCTCCCCCGAAGCCTGACCCTCACCCGTCCCCTAATCCTAACCCGTACGCTAACATGAACCCGCGCCCGCACACATACGCTCCCCCTAAAGCGTTGTCGTACCCTCCCCTGGACCCTAAACCGTCCCCGTCCCCTAACCCTTACCCTAGCCCGAACCCTAACCCTAACCCTTCCCTGAAGCCTGACCCTCACCAGTCCCCTAATCCTCACCCGTACGCTAACACTAACCTGCGCCCTCACACGTACGCTCCCCCTAAAGCATTGTCGTACCCTCCCCTTGACCCTAAACCGTCCCTGTCCCCTAACCCTAACCCTAGCCCGAACACTAACCCTAACACTTCCCCGAAGCCTGACACTCACCCGTCCCCTAATCCTAAGCCGTACGCTAACACTAACCCGCGCCCTCACACGTACGCTCCCCCTAAAGCGTTGTCGTACCCTCCCCTGGACCCTAAACCGTCCCCGTCCCCTAACCCTAACCCTAGCCCGAACCCTAACACTATACCCTCTCCGAAGCCTGACCCTCACCCGTCCCCTAATCCTAAACCGTACGATAACACTAACCCACGCCCTCACGCGTACACTCTCCCTAAAGCGTTGTCATACCCTCCCCTGGCCCCTAAACCGTCCCCGTCCCCTAACCCTAAACCTAGCCCGAACCCTAACCCTAACCCTTCCCCAAAGCCTGACCCTCACCAGTCCCCTAATCCTAAACCGTACGCTAACATGAACCCGCGCCCTCACACGTACGCTCCCCCTAAAGCGTTGTCGTACCCTCCCCTGGACCCTAAACCATCCCCATCCCCTAACCCTAACCCTAGCCCGAACCCTAACCCTAACCCTTCCCCGAAGCCTGACCCTCACCCGTCCCCTAATCCTAAGCCGTACGCTAACACTAACCCGCGCCCTCACACGTACGCTCCCCCTAAAGCGTTGTCTTACACTCCCCTGGACCCTAAACCGTCCCCGTCCCCTAACCCTAACCCTAGCCCGAACCCTAACCTTAACCCTCCCCCGAAGCCTGACACTCACCCGTCCCCTAATCCTAACCTGTACACTAACACTAACACGCGCCCTCACACGTACGCTCCCTCAAAAGCGTTGTCGTACCCTCCCCTGGACCCTAAACCGTCCCCGTCCCCTAACCCTAACCCTAGCCCGAACCCTAACCCTAACCCTTCCCCGAAGCCTGACCCTCACCCGTCCCCTAATCCTAACCCGTACGCTAACACTAACACGCGACCTCACACGTACGCTCCCCCTAAAGCGTTGTCGTACCCTCCCTTGGACCCTAAACCGTCCCCATCCCCTAACCCTAACCCTAGCCCGAACCCTAACCCTATACCCTCTCCGAAGCCTGACCCTCACCCGTCCCCTAATCCTAAACCGTACGATAACACTAACCCGCGCCCTCACGCGTACACTCCCCCTAAAGCGTTGTCGTACCCTCCCCTGGACCCTAAACCGTCCCCGTCCCCTAACCCTAACCCTAGCCCGAACCCTAACCCTAACCCTTCCCCGAAGCCTGACCCTCACCCATCCCCTAATCCTAACCCGTACGCTTACACTAACCCGCGCCCTCACACGTACGCTCCCCCTAAAGCGTTTTCGTACCCTCCCCTGGACCCTAAACCGTCCCCGTCCCCTAACCCGAACCCTAGCCCGAACCCTAACCCTAACCCTTCCCCGAAGCCTGACCCTCACCCGTCCCCTAATCCTAACGCATACGCTAACACTAACCCGCGCCCTCACACGTACGCTCCCCCTAACGGGTTGTCGTACCCTCCCCTGGACCCTAAACCGTCCCCGTCCCCTAACCCTAACCCTAGCCCGAACCATAACCCTAACCCTTCCCCGAAGCCTGACCCTCACCCATCCCCTAATCCTCACCCGTACGCTAACACTAACCCGCGCCCTCACACGTACGCTCCCCCTAAAGCGTTGTCGTACCCTCACCTGGACCCTAAACCGTCCCCGTCCCCTAACCCTAACCCTAGCTCGAACCCTAACCCTAAACCTTCCCCGAAGCCTGACCCTCACCCGTCCCCTAATCCTCACCCTTATGCTAACACTAACCCGCGCCCTCACACGTACGCTCCCCCTAAAGCGTTGTCGTACCCTCCACTGGACCCTAAACCGTCCCTGTCCCCTAACCCTAACCCTAGCCCAATCCCTAACCCTAAACCTTCCCCGAAGCCTGACCCTCACCCGTCCCCTAATCCTAAGCCGTACGCTAACACTAAACCGCGCCCTCACACGTACGCTCCCCCTAAAGCGTTGTCGTACCCTCCCCTGGACCCTAAACCGTCCCTGTCCCCTAACCCGAACCCTAGCCCGAACCCTAAACCTAACCCTTCCCCGAAGCCTGACCCTCACCCGTCCCCTAATCCTAAACCATAGGCTAACACTAACCCGCGCCCTCACACGTACGCTCCCCCTAACGGCTTGTCGTACCCTCCCCTGGACCCTAAACCGTCCCCATCCCCTAACCCTAACCCCAGCCCGAACCCTAAACCTAACCCTTCCCCGAAGCCTGACCCTCACCCGTCCCCTAATCCTCACCCTTACGCTAACACTTACCCACGCCCTCACACGTACACTCCCCCTAAAGCGTTGTCGTACCCTCCCCTGGACCCTAAACCGTCCCCGTCCCCTAACACAACCCTAGCCTGAAGCCTAACCCTAACCCTTCCCCGAAGCCTGACCCTCACCCGTCCCCTAATCCTAAGCCGTACGCTAATTCTAACCCGCGTCCTCACACCTACGCTCCCCCTAAAGCGTTGTCGTACACTCCCCTGGACCCTAAACCGTCCCCGTCCACTAACCCTAACCCTAGCCCGAACCCTAACCCTAAACCTTCCCCGAAGCCTGACCCTCACCCGTCCCCTCTTCCTAACCCGTAGGCTAACACTAACCCGCGCCCTCACACGTACGCTCCCCCTAAAGCGTTGTCGTACCCTCCCCTGGACACTAAACCGTCCCCATCCCCTAACCGTAACCCTAGCCCGAACCCTAACCCTAACCCTTCCCCGAAGCCTGACCCTCAACCGTCCCTTAATCCTAACCCGTACGCTAACACTAACCCGCGCCCTCACGCGTATGCTCCCCCTAAAGCGTTGTCGTACCCTCCCCTGGACCCTAAACCGTCCCCGTCCCCTAACCCTAACCCTAGCCCGAACCCTAACCCTAAACCTTCCCCGAAGCCTGACCCTCACCCGTCCCCTAATCCTAAGCCGTACGCTAACACTAACCCGCACCATCACGCGTACGCTCGACGTAAACCGTTGTCGTACCCTCCCCTGGACCCTAAACCATCCCTGTCCCCTAACACTAACCCTAGCCCGAACCCTAACCCTAACCCTTCCCCGAAGCCTGACCCTCACCCGTCCCCTAATCCTAAGCCGTACGCTAACTCTAACCCGCGCCCTCACACCTACGCTCCCCCTAAAGCGTTGTAGTACCCTCCC